>NC_089868.1:25225427-25227927 GCF_036373705.1 Amia ocellicauda | reverse complement strand
TCGATTCCAGACCTGGCCAGCAGCTGCCAGACTGACACTGTGTACATATCTGAATTCTGAAATATTTGATGTTCTTGTATATTTGCAGTCTGGATCTCCCTCAGACACACTGAGTTGTTGAAACCACTGTATCTACAATGGCCGCCTCCTGTTCAGTGTTGAAGACTCTTTCTTGGGTTTGTCTAAACTTCTATAAATGGATATAATGAAATGGTTAAGGAAGATCCAACAGAAAAACTCCTGAAGTGTATATCGTATAGTACTGTAATACAGTGAAGTAATCTATGGTCACTTACCTAGTCCCATTCCTGAATGCTCTAATTATTGATGCCACCGTTGACCTGTTCAGAGTGGGCTGCTCCCTCTGCCCAGCCCCTCACATTGAAAGGACATGATTATCACATGGTCAATGATAGTGGCACACATGTCACTGGAAACATGTGTTCTGTGTCTCCCCTCTGAGCTGCTGTGCCACCGTGCACACGCACCCCTGTCCTCTATGGGCTCGTGGTTGAGTTGGCCAACACCATGGCCAATTTCATGCCAACACCAACTCACTGTTATATGTGATTAAGGACTGATTGCTGATTGAACAAGTAGAGATTCACACGTGTGGGAGTGCATGTTATTGACTGTGAAGAAATGTTCTAATTTTGTTTGACAAAACTTACCCAAATGATTTTCGAGTCTTGTGTAGAGAGTTGTGTTTACTGTTTTGCATAAATGTGAAAGCAACCATAAATGACCTGCTGTTTTTCAGTAATGTGTTCTGTTCTGCTCATCTAGGTTATGGTGTTGGTCATGTGGACCACAGTTTCATTCACATTGACTTAGAAAACAAGAAAAACTGTAATCAGACAACACACCCTGCTGTCTCGTATCCGGCGCTGATTAAATCCTGTTGACTGATACACTAATGGGGAAATGAAACTTGGTGATCTTTATGATGATGGAAGTGCTTTTGTCTCATATTCTCAGTGACCTTTACAACCAGGCCGCTGCAGCCAAACACGACTGCTGCTGCTCCTGCTGCTAGTATTAACTGTTACACCAGGATACACTGCGCTGAAGCGCCTGGGACACTTTGGTCCACTGAGACACCCCCGTCCCAGAGGACATGCTGCTGCCCTCAGCTACATGTGTGTGATTGACTGACTGGTACACGCACTCACTGACTGATCTGAAAGATACACCGACTCTCTGCCTGTGTCGCCTGTTCGGGTTATTATTATGATTACACGCTTTTCAGTGTTTTATGGACAATAATTAACATGAAAAGAAAGATGTAATCCTGAACATCAACTGGCTCTTTATTGAATACATTTTGTAGAAATTTAAAAAGGAAACGTCATGAACATGCACACACACAGTGCAATGAATGCATGTGTGAATAAATAACTTTATACCGCAATGCACAGGTTAAATAACATGGAGAGAAACAAAAAAGATATGGTTTCAAAGCAGCATCATGTCACAGTCCGCATTCTCTTGTTTAGAAACATTACAAGCGAGGCAGCAATTCAAGTTGACTTTATTTTCATTCAGAAGGCGAACCTCTCTGTCTTTGGCAGATATATCAAACAGTAACAGCCTGGCAGACATTTAAAGTAAGGCAGTGCGATATTCCAGGACAGAGCTCTTCAGTTCTCAGTGCATGAGGGGAACACTGACCATCAAAATACCCATATGAAATGATTGTATTTAATATTAAAAGGTCGTTGAAAAAAACACACTATGCCAATATTTTTAAACCTGTTCTTTCAAGGCCACAACCCGTGAGCTTTTTAAACTCTCTGCGTCTCCACTGGACTCGGGAAACTGCTTCAATTGACCCCATTAAGAGAATCATTAACTGGGTTAACTCACTCCCAGCTCAGGTGGGTGAAGCCTCAGGCAATCTCTCTGTCTCTCGGGTGTCGGGTGCTCTGGTGTGAACAGGCGGGCAGAGCGGTCCTGAGGGGACCCCCATAGTGACCCCCCTCAGTCCCACAGACTCTGCAAGGCTCTCCCTGACGCTCAGTTTGGTTCAGTTTCGTAAATACAGCCTCCAATACAGTAATCGAGCGCCAAAGAGATTAAAAAGCAAAGTGGGTGCGAGTCCCCTGGCCCAGGCCTGCCCACCGTGGGGTGACGGTCAGAGCATGAGACAACACCCGCAGTCAGAAAGACAACCACTGAGTGTGTGAGAAGGGCTTTGGCAGTTTCGAGGCAGTGTGTGAATTGCATACATTAGGGGTTGTTTGGTCTTGCTGTTGCATTGTGGTTCAGCTGCCATCAGGAAGTCATTAGCAGCGCAAAGGCAGCTTGTGGTGAAGTCAATGTTAATGCTGAGTCTAATGCAATTAAACCTACTTTTGAACTTTTGAACTTTTGTGCTGCTCTGAGCATGTGTGTGTATGTGGTTGTGTGTGTTGAGTGATTGTGTGTGTGCTTGTGTGGGTGTGTGTCTGTGTGTCTCTGTGTATAAACCACCCTGTCCTGAGTCCTGCAGTCTGTCCAG
>NC_089868.1:24987927-25220427 GCF_036373705.1 Amia ocellicauda | reverse complement strand
AGCACTTGTTTTGGGGGTGGGAACTCGGCGGTTTAGCCGTTCCTCCAGTGGCGCACAGAGCAGGCCGTCCTTCCCCCGGGGCGTTGACCTGCGGAGACGCGCCACTGCCGCCCCATGCAGTGCCAGGGCGGGTTAACGGATAGCCCCGCCCCATGCAGTGTGACCTGGAGGAGGTGTGCACCCCTGTAGGGGAGGGCAGGCAGGTGTTGTAATAATGATAGTAGTATAGCTGTAGAATTGTTATTACTAGCAGCAGCAGTAGTAGGTCTAGGAGTGGAGCTTTGTGGTTATCATTATGAAGTGGGCTGTATTGTTCTGCGGGGAGGAGGCGGTGCCGGGTGCCAGGATGTGCCCAGTGTGGAGCGTGCCATGGTTGCTGTGGCTCCGTCTTCCTGGCACTGCCCCAGGCTCCGCGGTGGAGCCGCTGCCAGGCGGTGCTGGGGGGGGTCCATTGTCGCCCAGCCTGAGCCGCAGACTCGCCGCTGTTCCCGGCTGTCCGGGCGTGAGGTCCCCCTGCCGGCACCTGCGCAGTCTTCATTAGGCCTGTTTTTGTCCTGGATTAGGCAGCTTCCGGTTTAATTAGGCAGTTTCCGCTTTCCCCTTTATCCCTCTCACTTCTGTTTTTATTTTTTATTTCTTTCCCTCTTACGTTCAAAAGCTAACACTCTCACTCTCTCACTCACACACACACACATACACTGTCACACTCACACTCTCACTCTCTCACTCACACACACACACACTCTCACACTCTCAATCTCACTCACACACACTCACTTTCTCACTCACTCACACACACACACTCTCACTCTCTCTCACACACACATACACTCCACACACTCGCCCTCTCTCACTCTCTCTCACACACACACTCTCTCACTCACTCTCTCACACACACACTCTCACTCTCTCACTCTTACTCTCACACAATCACGCTCTCTTTGGCGTCACAGTGGGGAGTGTGCGGTGTGTGTGTGTGTGTTGACTGCAGTGGTCCAATGCTATGTGTGAAAGCTCCCCCTCCCCCCACACACACAATAATTAAGACTCCTCTCATCCTTCTGAAGTGCTTTGCCGAGAAACATCAACTCCTGACATCAGCGTTGACAGATTCCTACCCACAGAAACGCATCGTTTTAACCCCGGTGTCTGCTGTCCCGCCAGGTTGGGGAATGGAGGAAGGAGGGCGGCGGGACCTACATGTGCACGGGGCGTCCCGGCTGGCTGACCGTGTCTCTGCGCGTGGGCAAGTACAAGAAGACCCACAAGAACATCATGATCAACCTGATGGACATCCTGGAGGTGGACACCAAGAGACAGGTACGCGCCTCCGTTTCCATCCCTCTCCGTCTCTCTGGTGCTTTCCCTCTCTGTTTCTGTCTGTCCCTCTATCTCTATCTGTCTCCTTGCTCTTCTCCATACCTCTCTGCTATGCCCTCCATCCATCACTCTCTCTCTTTCTGTGTCTCTCTCTCTCTCCTTCTCTATCCTCTATCTCTCCTTCTCTGTTCTCTGTCCTCTCTCCTTTGCTGTTCTGACCTCTCTCTTTCTCTCCTTCTGTCCTCTATCTCTCCTTCTCTGTCCTTTCTCTCTCTCCTTCTATTCTGTCCTCTCTCCCTTTCTCTACTTCAGTCCTCTCTCCATCTCTCTCTTTTGCTCCTTCTCTGTCCTATCACGCTCTCTCTGTCTGTCTTTCGCTTCTTCTCTATCCTCTCCATATCTCTCTCCTCTGTCCCCTCTCTCTCTTTCTCTCCCTCTGTCCTCTCTCCATCTCTCTCTCTCTCTTTGTGTCTGTTTCTTTCCCTATCTATCCTCTCTCTCTCTCTCTCGGTGTCTGCCTCTGTCCTCTCTGTCCTCTCTCCATCTCCCTCTCCCTTTGTGTCTCTTCCTCTCCCTCTCTGTCTTATCTTTCTGTCTTTCTCTCCTCCTCTGTCCTCTCTCCATCGCCCAGTGCGTGCTTTATCTCTGCCTCCATCCTCTTAGACGAGTGCTGCCAGGCTGGCACAGAGATAGGAGTGACGGAGGAAAGACAATGAGGTCAAACAGGGGGAAAAACACCAGGATAAACAGGCAGCCTGCAGCCGTGAAACCGGAGTCTGTGACCGGATCCCCCCTCGGCGGCCGGTGTCGGGTAGCGCCAGCCAGTCAGGCAGGAATGTAAACGGGCAGAGTCTGATCTCCAGGGGGCCGTGATTTCTCTATGCGTCTTCACACTCCCGAGCAAAGACTCTAACCGAATTTCACCGGCACTCTATACGGCCGTGTTGTGGGTCGGACGTGAGCCAGAGAGCCGTGTGAAGGGGCGGGGGGGGGATGCCCTGTAACTCCACACCGGGCTGCTGGAGGGGCCGTGGAAGCCCCGGTGGGTGTGGGTGTCCATCGTCGCTCAACCTCCCCCTCTCTGCAGGTGGTGCGCGTGGAGCCCCTGGTGAACATGGGTCAGGTGACCGCTCTCCTCAACTCCATTGGCTGGACCCTGCCGGTGCTGCCGGAGCTCGATGACCTCACCGTGGGTGCGTATGCGGCGCGTTGTTATGATGCCCACTCCTCCTCCGGGGGAGCCACGCCCACACAGGACTCGAAGAGCTGGCATTGGTCATCGGAATGACTGGCCGTCTATTGTTCGTGTAGCCAATTTTTACGCGGCCAATCGCCGACTTTAGCAACACTACTAAACGCTACTGTGCTGCGCTGATGAGTGTCTTCTGCAGGTGATTGGTCCAGTAAAAAAATGATTGACAGTTACTCCAATGACCAATGCCAGCTCTTCTAATTCTGTGTGGGTGTGTGGGTTTTCAATAACGCGTCCACACTTTGTGACATCACAGTGCATCAGTGGATTTGTCTCTGGTTGTCTCTGAAGGAGCACAGGCTCACAGGCACAAAACATTTTCAGGGTCTTTTGTATGTTTTTTTTCCAGGACTTGGCAATGCCTTCTTTTGCCCGTCCTTCTGTGGAGCCTGAAGTGTAACCCGCATTGGCAACCGCAAATTGTGGTTTGATGCATCTTTATGTGTTGCGATAGTTTCTAAGTGAGACGTATCCCGCTCTTCCAGATTGATTGTATCGCATAAGCAACTTTTAAAACCTCGAAATTAAAACTGACTAAATAATGGCGGATGTCAAAACCCAGCACGTGCGCTGCGCAGTCTTCATTAGGCCTGTTTTTGTCCTGGATTAGGCAGTTTCCGCTTTCCCCTTTATCCCTCTCACTTCTGTTTTTATTTTTTATTTCTTTCCCTCTTACCTTCAAAAGCTAACACTCTCACTCTCACACACACATACACTGTCACACTCACACACTCTCACTCACTCACACACTCACTTTCTCACTCACACACACACACACTCACTCTCTCACTCATGCATACACTCACTCTCTCTCTCTCTCACACACACATACACTCCACACACTCTCGCCCTCTCTCACACACTCTCACTCTCTCCGTGTTATTGTTTTGGTGTGAAAAAATGTGAAGGAAGAGAAAATCAACAGTGTGATGATGAGAAATCAGTTGTTGTGTAATGCAATCTCATTTCTACTGCTAATCGGCTCATGAAGAGCAACATTAGGCAGAAATGGGCCTAAATGAAGGAGAGGCGTGGATATTTCCTGGATCAGTTTCGTAAATGGGTTTCAGTCTCTGCTGGGATTAACAGAGCAATGCATTATAGCTGCAGAGAGCCGGCTGTACGGCCCCATTTAGACTCTGCAGACACAGACCCATACAGGCGTGTGTGAAGGGAGACGGCAGACGGGCAAATTAATCTGGAGAGGGAATTGAGCACAACAGTCTTGTTGCCTCGCTTAATTGCCTTCAAATACAAACAAATAGAAGCCAGACAGATCTGGTGTTGCTTTTGTATTCTTTCTGTTTGTCACGAAGTGCTATTTAAATATCACATTGAGTTGAAGGAGAGAAGGAAAACTGTGATTGTGCCAGATAAGGGAAGGATGCCCTCTCCATACGTTGATTCCTTTCCAAAACACGTAGAAATCACCGTGGCGGGAGAAACACCTCTGTGGAGCTCAGTTACATCAGCAGGGAAGCGTGTGAAGCTACTCTGTGTTTTCCCAGCATCCCAGGATTTAACCAGTAAAGCACCTATAATCCTAATACAATCAGTGTTTCCCAACCAAACGATTCCTGCTGCAAGAATGGAAACTGCATCATAAAATGTTTAATGAGTTTAGATCACATGAAAAAAGGCTAAAGTTTAGCCCGTGTCGTGTGCCCTGTGCAGTTTAGCCTGTGTTGTGTGCCCCGTGTTGTGTGCCCCGTGTTGTGTGCCCTGTGCAGTGTGCCCTGTGCAGTTTAGCCCGTGTCGTGTGCCCTGTGCAGTTTAACCCGTGTCGTGTGCCCTGTGCAGTTTAGCCTGTGTTGTGTGCCCCGTGTTGTGTGCCCCGTGTTGTGTGCCCTGTGCAGTTTGCCCGTGTGCTCTGTTGCTCGTGAGGCCGCAGAGTGCCCGGTAGTGGGAGTCTGAGCTCCAACCCTGGGTTTGACCCCTGCCCTCTCTAACCCACAGGGGGTCTGGTGATGGGCACAGGGATCGAGTCTTCCTCCCACATCTACGGGCTGTTCCAGCACATCTGCGTGGCCTTCGAGCTGGTTCTGGCCGACGGGAGCCTGGTCCGGTGCACTGCGGTGAGTCCAGTCCCGACACCCACCGCTTGGTTTGTGTGGATAGGGTTGTGGGTGGATCTGTGTGTGTGCGTTTGCATGTGTGATTGACTGTGTGTGGGGAGAGCAGTGCTGCCATGTTGTTGCCCGTGTGCATGTGCGTGAGAGCTCTAGAACCTACAGTATCTGTCCCTGTCCCATTCCCAGAGCACCCATCCTTGTGCTCCGGGTGGTGCTGGACTGACCGTGGCCCGTGTCCTCTGTGTTGCAGAAGGAGAACTCGGAGCTGTTCTACGCCGTGCCCTGGTCCTGCGGCACGCTGGGCTTCCTGGTGGCCGCCGAGGTGCGCATCATCCCGGCACGGCGCTACGTGCGGCTGCGCTATGAGCCAGTGAGGGGTCTGGCCAACATCTGCCAGCGGTTCGCCCAGGAGTCGGCCAACAAGGAGAACCAGTTCGTGGAGGGGCTGCAGTACTCCCGGGACGAGGCCGTCATCATGACCGGGGTGATGACCGAGGAGGCGGAGCCAGACAAGGTGAGTGTGGGGGATGGGGGTGTACGTGTGTAGGGGTATTCAATCAATCAATTAATCAATCAAGTTGAATTTGTATAGCGCCCTTCGCAGGGCAGCCACAGAGCCCTTTATTATTATTATTATTATTATTATTATTATTATTATTATTATTATTATTATTATTATTATTATTTCTTGGCAGACACCCTTATCCAGGGCGACTTACAACATAAGTGCAAGCAAAGTGCAGATATACAGTTCAGTACAAGAGAGTAACTGTGTGTGAGTCTGTGTGTGTCAGTGACTCCCTCTCCCCTCCTTAGATCAACCGCATCGGGCTCTACTTCAAGCCCTGGTTCTTCAAACACGTGGAGAGCTTCCTGCGGGCCGACCGACGCGCCGTGGAGTACATCCCCCTGCGGCACTACTACCACCGGCACACGCGCAGCATATTCTGGGAGCTGCAGGTACAGAGGGCGTGGGGGGGCTCGCTGCGGCGGCAACTGCATCCAGCCTGTCCCATCCTGTCTCTCTCTCCTCTCTCTCTCTCTCCCTGTCCCTCCCTTCCCCCCCGGCCCTTCGCTCGGTGCATTTCGACGGCCTCTGGGAAGCTCATCCCACGCGCTGCAGGCCATTAGGCGGAAGCCAGTGCGGTGCAGTAATTGCGCCTCTCGGTGCGATAAATCCCATTATAAATTATGCACGTTGTTTTGGACAGGAACCCGATAGCCGCTGATTGATCGGCGCTAATTCTAATGCTGCCCCTCGGATTGGATCGCCGGTCCCGGGGACAGCGGGGGGGCAGCTCTCCCGGTCCATTAGTGCCGTTGAAAGACAGCACTTTATTTTTATAGTCATTCGTTTATTTATTTATTTATTTATTTATTTATTTATCAGTTGTTTCTGTTTCAAGACACAGATCTGAGGATATCTGTCGAGCAGCTCCTGGATTCTGTCTTTTACGACCTTTTCCTTTATATCAGAACGGAGCTTTAGAGTGAGGAAATAATAATGTTCATCATTAGTAGTTATCAGTGTTATTATTATTATTATTATTATTATTATTATTATTATTATTATTATTTACCTTAGTGGAAGTTTTGGTGATTGTGCTGTTATTAAGCTGCCGTCTCTCTTTCTCTCTCAGGCAGGCATTTGTGATCTGACCAACATCTGCCTCTGTTGGTCTCACTCTCTCACTCTCTTTCTCTCCCTCCTCCCCTCTCTCTCTCTCCCTGTCTCACTGTCCCCCTCTCTGCCCTCTTTCACTTATTCCCCTCTCTCTCCTCCTCCCCCTCTCCCTCTCTCCCCAGGACATCATCCCGTTCGGCAACAGCCCCGTGTTCCGCTTCCTGTTTGGCTGGATGGTGCCGCCCAAGATCTCTCTGCTGAAGCTGACGCAGGGCGAGACGATCCGCCGGCTGTACGAGCAGCACCACGTGGTCCAGGACATGCTGGTGCCCATGCGGCACCTGGAGGCGGCCATCAGCGCCTTCCACAATGACATCCATGTGAGCGTCCGGGGGGCAGCGGCTGGGCGAGAGCCGGACGGGTGGGGGGGGTGGACGGCTGAGTTTGTAGCGGCCCGGTGGTTTGAAGTGAAATATCTGCAACTATGAGAAGAATGAGACTGTGCCGCTGCTGCGAGGAGCAGGACTCCCTCTAGTGGCCGGAGGAGAAAGTCTGATTAATCATTCATGCATATTTATTGATTCTTCCAAATTATCCCCATATACAGACTTTTCTTTGAAGTAACAATCTGCTTAGATCTGACTTTTTAAATAGTGAAAAAAATAGTTGGTTCTTTAAGTTAGTTATACAATTACATACTTCACGTAAAATAATTAAAAGGCTCTGATTTAGGAAATTATTAGTTCAATTAAGGGTTCAATTAAGTAATTGAGCGCTCATTGGAACACAAACCAGTAGGGGCTCCTCCAGGACCAGGGCTGGGGACCCCTGCTGTAGATAATTGTATTACCATTATATAAAAACGCATCTTATTGACTCACTGTTGTCACTGTGGATTCCTCACACCTCACATTTTAGCCGTGGGTGGGCAGTGGGCGGGACTGTGAGTGGACAGTGAGTGGGCTGTGTCCTGGCAGTGACCGTGGCCCGTGCTGTGCCCACAGGTGTACCCGCTGTGGCTGTGCCCCTTCATCCTGCCCCGGCAGCCGGGCATGGTGCACCCGAAGGGCGAGGAGGCCGAGCTGTACGTGGACATCGGGGCGTACGGGGAGCCACGCGTCAAGCACTTCCAGGCCCGGCCCTCCATGCGGCAGCTGGAGAAGTTCGTGCGCAGTGTGCACGGGTACGAGGCGGTCCCCCCCGCTGTGTCCCTGTCCTCTTGCCCTCTCTGTATCTCCCACTCTCTGACTCTCTGTCTCTCCCACTCTCTGACTCTCTCTGTCTCTCCTTCACTCTCTCGCTCTCTGTCTCTCCCGCTCTCTCAGACTCTCCCACTCTCTCGCTCTCTCTGTCTCAGGCCACTCTGAGCTCTGAGGTCTCTGCTCTCCCCCTCAGGTTTCAGATGCTGTACGCCGACGTGTACATGGACCGCCAGGAGTTCTGGGAGATGTTCGACGGCTCGCTCTACCACAAGCTGCGGGAGGAGCTGGGCTGCAAGGACGCCTTTCCCGAGGTTTACGACAAGATCTGCAAAGCGGCCCGGCACTGAGCAGCCCCCCGGCCGCGCGGGGGAGGTCCGGCAGCCCTTTACTTCCCCGCTGCCCCCCCGCCCTGCTGCGTGTGTGAGGACGAGACAGACACCGCAGGGAGGGGCTAGATCCTTTTTTTTCCTTCCATTTTTCTCCCCCATCCCCTTCTGGTGCTTCAGCCACAATCACAATGCTCCACACAGACCCGGACCGGATTCAGTTCTTCAATGACAGTCGAGGGCTCGGCTCACAGTGCTGCAGGTGAACACTGTGGGAAGAGCTCTGCCTCTTTGCGTTGGGTGTCTGCTGTTCCTGGATCAGTAAAACCCAGACCCAGACACGGCGCTGCAGCGCAACCATCCGTGCCATGTTGTCCCGGGAGTGGCAGAACCACAGCAGAACCAGGAGGCACGGGAGAAGACCTAGACCCAGTCACTGCAGCTGCTGAAGATCGAGCTTTATTAATCTGTTGGAAGCCATAAAAAAGTGCAGAGTGGTGTTTTTTTACGGATTTTAACTGATGAATATGGGCTGTGGGCCCACTGGGACCGGACCACTCGGTTGGCGTGATTGTGTGTGTGTGTTTGGGAGGCTTGTCCCCGGTGAATCGGGCTCTATGGAGGTCCTCGTCCAGCCGGAACAGAGGACTTGCCTTTTCTCCGTGTCCAGGCAACAGCCGGAGCCGCCGATGCTTTTGCTCCGGGCTGAAGCGCTGTCATTGTCCTCCCCCAGCGCGCCCGGCCGAGGGCACAGCTTCACTCGCGATCACAAGCCTTGGACTTTCTGTGTTCTTTTTTTCTTTCCTCTGCTTATTCCAAAAACAGCCACACAACGTCACTCATTCATGAATGTCAACCTCAGGGGGCTGGAGAACAAACCTCTCGGTGTTTGGATCTGGTCTTCTGGGTCCACGGCGTCTCAATGTGCTGCTGGACCAGAGCAGAAAACAGTTCTGTGCTTCAAACCTCAGCCTTATTTACACACACACACACACACACACACACACACAAAGTTCCCCACTTCATCAAAGTCAAGTTGCCTTTTCGCTCCTGTGATGAAACCTGATTGCTGCGCTGTTTCACACCGCTCTGAGCCCTTAGAGGACTGGAGGGAGGAGCTGCATCAAACCCTGTCTGTCTGAGGAGCAGTGGTCTGTAGAGGACCCCCTTTCACCCCCGACCTTAAACAGCGTCACCAACAGAGCCTTGCCTTATTAACACACCCGGATTCAATCATGTCTTCTCCCATTCCACTGCACTAGGTTCAGATAAGCCCCTCGAATTGTAAAAGATATACATATATATCTGATGCAAGTGATTATATATTTTTCTTTTATCATTTCCTCCTTCGTCAGTGACCTCGGCATGGGTTTGACCTTTGCACGTGCAAAACGGACGCACACACAATCAGCACACCCCCCTGCTTCTGTATATGATTGATCGTTGTTCCTTGATTCTCTTAAAAATACTTCCTCTCTCCTAATCGGGGTTTTGCTTTGCCGTGGAGTAGCCGTGTCGCCCCGGTGTGAGGCGGACACGGAGCAGGGTTGCGTTTCGTCCTGCTATGCGATGCGGATTTCTGGTGCCAGTTCTGCAGTCAGTGTCCCACATGCTTATATTTTGTCTTTGTGAAAACCGTGACAAGTGCAATATGAGATGAACCAATGACAGCTGCCCGTCCGCAGCCACCGGGCGGCCGATGAAGCGGACGTCCGGAGGAACAGGGAGGAGGGTCTTTTTCTTTTGTGTTTCATTTTAAGCACTCGGGCACGAGTTACGCTTCGATTCGCGATCGCGTGGAGGCGATTTGAAGATCCTTCTCTCGCAACACCATTCCTGGGTCCTGCTGAGGGTCGAGTGTGGTGAAGTGCGGTGCCGCTGTGGGTGAGAGGCGGTGGTGAGGGCGGCGATACTGTGAACCTGTGAACTGTCTTTGAACATCCTTGTCGTGTTTCATTGATGGGGATATTTATTTATGGCTTTGGTTACAAATCAATAAATACACTTGAACTCTGCAGTGAAAGTGGGATGTTTTTCTCTTTTTATTCTCTTTGATATACAGGGTAGGAAAATGAAAAACAAATCAAAATGAGAGCTGGACAGGTGTGTGTGTGTGTGTGTGTGTGTGTGCATGTCTATATAAGTGTGTGTATCAACATAAATCAGTATCCATCCCTGCCAGCTGTCATGTGTATCAAGCAGCCAGGTGAAAACATACATACATACATGGCTAAACACACACATACAAAAGTTAGTTTTTCAACATGAATTTAAGTCTGCTTTGAGGAATATCGCAGTATCAGCGCAGGGTCTGTGTTCGAGGGCTGCTAGGCCACTGCAGCTGTGCGTAGGGTGGCGGCTCCGAGGGGCTTCTCTGGGGGCAGCAGGGAGGACCTCCTGTCCACTGGGACGTTGATGGGGCGCAGTCTCTCCCTGGAAGACAGACAGACACCATGAAGCCAACCAAACAACCCCGAGCCTGGCGCCCGCAGGATAAAGACTGATCGCAGCCCGAACAGAAGTGCTTCACTGGTGCTAGTAAGTGGTAGCTGTGGCAGCAGCCCTGCTATCTCTTCCCTGCAGATGTCCTTACTGGCAGTGCTTGTCCCGGTCCAGGTTGCTCAGATAGCGCTGCGTCCGGGAGCCGAAGGCCGAGTGATAGGTGCGCGGCGTCCTGCTGTGGCTGCTGATGTCATAGCGTCCAGGGCCCACAGGGTTCTGCAGGGAGATGAGCGGGGTGTCACTGGGGGAGTGGGCCGGGCCGAGCCTCACCGGGCCCTGACATGATGTTCTCTCTCTCTCTCTCTCTCTCTCTCTCTCTCTCTCTCTCTCTCACACACACTCTCCCTCGTAGTCTCGGTCGTCACTCACGTGGCTGCCGTTCTGCAGCCGCTCTGCCCTGGCGCTGGAGCGCGGGGCCGAGGACAGGAAGGGGGGGTTCCGGTGGTTCTCGGCTCGGGTTATGGGGTGGGGGTCATACCAGCCTGGGCCGGGGAATGCCTGAGAGAGAGAGAGGAGGGGGGGCGGAGAGAGGAAGGGAAAGAGAGGGTTTGATACATGGAACATCCCGCAAAACTCTGCAGAATGTAAGCCGTTAATAGCCTTTATCATTTGGAGGGATAATGTCTTAGTGATTTATTTGGAAGGTCTATGTCCCTAGTGTTAGAAAGTGTGTGACAGCCTGGTTGCAGTGGTAGCTTCCTATGTGCCATCTCTCATCTCTCCCGTTTTCATCCCTCCATCCTGTTCAGTGCTCTCCCATTGTTTGGCTGTTTGGCACTTGTAGTCAATATAAATCAAGCTAACAGACACAGAATACCCTCAGGTAATGTATCATTGGACAGCTCCGAATCCAAATGACAAGCGGGACTGACCACGGGGTGAGGACACCGAGACAGGGAGCTGTGGCAAAACCTCTCCGTGGGGATTGCCGGGTACTGCGCCAGCGTGCTGAACACACCCTGCTTCCTCCTCTCCTTCTTCTCCAGCTCGTCCACGAACGTCAGCACCGGGTTACTGTACTGGCCCGGCTGCAGGTCGACCCGTTTCTTGGGGACAGAAAACAAACTGGAGTGAAAAACAGAAAATGTAAGACAGCAAAAGGCACCATGGACAGGGATTCTGTCCGTATAAGTTTTAGTGTAGTTTATGATTATAATTTAGTTCGGTCTCTGTTTCTCTTCTCTTTCTTTCTCTCTTTACGTCGTTCTCGCCAGCCCCTGATTCGCAGTGATCGGGTTTCTTGGCACGCCGGGGCAATTTAATCGCTGTCAGGTCAAGCAGAGGCAGGGAAATCGAAAATCAATCTGGCAGAGAGAAGCAGAGTGCTTCTCAAATGTTAGGGCCGCCCTTATTGGAAAATAAGCCCAAAACAATCGCCATAATAAAAAAAAGCTCTATTATGGCATAGGCCATAATGAAAAAAGCTCTATTCTCTCTCTCTGTCTCTCCATCTCTCTCTCTGTTTTACAGCACGAGTTCAGCACACTCTGAAGCAGGACGGTGTTTGGCACATCCCAGGTGGGGGCAGGTAAATAACCACATTGACCACAGGTGCACTGAACACACAGACTGAGCTGTAGTCGCTGTGTGTGTTCTGGTGTGGATGGGAGGGTTAGTTTATCTGGGGGAATGTTTGGAATTCAGATGCTCCAGGTGGGAGAGTCCTCGCCCCCCAGCTGTGACCCTCGCACTGTGCACATAGCCGGCGCTGTAGGTCCGTACTGGTTCTGCAAAATATCCGCAGCTGACGGGTCTGTCCCGGCGACCGGTGAACAGGTCGTACGGCCCCCGCTTGCTGACGCTCTTGCCGAGGAGCAGCTCGGTGGACGTCTTCAGGTTGTAGGTGCCGGGGCCTAAGTCACTGCCCTGCAAACACACACAATGCTCTGGTTAAGGCAAAAACTCAACCGGATACTTTTACATTTCTGTCCTTATCCACTGAAGTTGAAGCTTTGGGATCGGAGGAGCGTACGTGACCTCACGAGATGTCCTCTTTTGTGTGTGACGAAGGACACTCACCACTGTGCGCTGCTGAAATCGCTCCTTCCTGGAATCGAAGTCCATGGATGGACAGGTCCCGGCCGACTGGTTCCTCTTCTCCTCCAGCGCCGCCCAGGGAATGCCACCTTTGCCGTAGGAGCCCGGCCCAAGAGCATAGCTCTGAAACAGGTCATACATGCCCTCAGTCACCACGGGAGCTTCACGGCGAGCCGGGGACACACCGGTGTATACATACCACAGTGCCCAAATCTCTGATTAACTGACACCCTGCACCTGCAGCTATTTATACATGAGTTATTGGTTTATTAGATTCAAGTCACTTCAAATGACTTCAGTTTTGTCGGGTGAATGCATTTGCTTCCTGCGTTTATGGCAGAATCAAGTAATGTCCTCTATAGACTCCATCCGACACTTTTTCTGTCATGTCATGATCTGGGCAGAGAGCAGCCAGCCGTACCAGGCTATGTGCTCAGTGGGGGGTGGCCTAGCCTGGCGCCCTGTCGAATTACACGCCAGGGAAACAGAGAGACCCCCCACTGTCAGGGCAGGGCATTACCAGGCGTTACGAGACACAAGGTCTCTGTTATGTGGATAGCAGTGAGGATGAGATACACCCGCAGCGCCCTGTTTGTTATCCACTCTTCTCACCCACACTTGTCCTGCACATGTTTTACTCAAACTAAGGGAAAAGCTTGAAATGGCCCTCCGCCTGTGTTCGCCTACAGTGCCTGCCGCTGCGTGGGCCAGTGTGTGGCCGTGTACCTGCCGCTGCTGTCGGAAGCGCTCCTCCCGGGCCTCGCACACGCCCCTCACACTCCCTGGCCTCTTCTCCAGCAGCTCGATGAAGTCGCTGACCCTGTAGCTCCCCGGGCCCACTTTGGACTTCTGTAACAACGGGAAAAACACCTTACAGGGCAAGACGGGCACCCCGACGCCCCAAGGGGCTCTGGACTTCAGTGACAAGTATAAGGGTCTGTCTGGCCATCTTGAAAAAAAACACGGCACAGTGATGACTGGAACACAATTATAGATAAACAAACAAACAAAGAACAAAAAAGATTGAATACAGCTCTTGGTCTAATTAATCGGCAGCTACAGGCTTCTAAGATTACAGTTTGGAGAGAGAGGAGTGAGAGAAATAGGCAACTGCAATGGCCCGATGCATAACAATACGTATCACGAGCTCTCTCCCCCTCTCTCCCGCTCACCAGGAAGCGCTTGTTCTCCCAGATGTCTTTGCACAGCAGGTGGGGCGTCTGTGCCAGCCGGGCGGTCTCCTGGGCCCTCTTCCACCCTGGGCCCCTCGCCCGTTCAGACACCGCTCGAGGGCTGAAGTCCCCGGTCTGGACATCGTAGGTGCCGGGACCCAGCCTCCTCTCCTGAACACAGACAAGACGGATAGGATGACAGACAGGCAGATTGTCATGAGAGCTGCTGGTGGACTATAATAAAACCAAAACCAAAAAAGGAGTTCAAACGTACGCATTACACCAGAGTGGTCTCTCCACTTTATTCAAAGGCAGTTAATCTATGTACTATCTCAATGTAACACCACGGCTCTGCACAGACTTCTTAATGCATTCCTGTATTCAATGTATTCCTGGCTTCATTGGACCCGTCTCACAGCTCTTACAAGCCATTAGGGTGCTGATGATCAGAGGGCCCAGTAGAACATGCTGGAAAGCCGCCCATCAGGGTCAAATCAGTGCCAAGTGCCATCTCTGATCCAAATGCTCTACCAGCGCTGATACGGCTGTAAAAACAACCCTCAACACTGACGGGAAAACTGCTCAGTGGTGTAGTTATGCCGTTCAATTAACCCAAGGCACCCACAGGGATCAGAAAATAGCCCGTTGCTGCTCCGTACCAGCTCGGTATTGTGTTTCTTGCAGTAAGGTATCTCTGTAAAGGTCCCCGTCCTCTTGTTGGCGGGGTGGACACCGGACACGTCAAACCTGAGGCACAGAAAACATCTTGTCAATGTAGTTTTGACGAGTGTCTATTTTGTACGTTTGTCCCGAGTTTTCCCTCTTCGTTTTCCTCTGCCAAGCGGAGCTCTTCTGGGCCCTGGCTAACAGAGACAGCACATGTAGGTCTGTTTAAAACGTCTACATAGATCTGCACACCTGCACACACCCTAGAATTAATTTGAAAGTGAGAGACAATAACAATAATACACTGGGCAATCTATTGTAATGGAAGTACACGTGAAATTCAACTCTGGGTTAGAGAGAGCTTTGAGTTTCCACTGTTGAACTCGTTTTGTATTATTTTCCGTGTTTACTAACTCGGTCTATTTGAAATGCACTGTTGCGTCAACAAAGCACACTGACGATAATAAATGTCAGGGACTGATTCTCCGCCTGCCTTTCTGACACGGCATTGGATTTCACTTAGTAATCACAAAAAGAAATTGCCCTTACCACTAATAATATATAGATATGTTTAAAAATAATTAATGGAATGTCATTATGTTTAAACATAAACAGCCTATATATTATAAGTGGAAAGGGCATATGACACTAAACAAATAATAATGCAACATAGTAACGACATAATACCAAAAACAACATCACGAGAGGTGCTATCATTATTGTTATCAGCAGCATTTTTCTTATCATCATTTTCGTAATCATTATCCTTATCATTTCTTATCTTTATTATTATTAACACTAATAACTAATCCGATCAGGACACAATAGTGTATCTCTTACGCAAACTATTGATACAAATAACCGGTAACCAGAAGGGCGCAGTACCTGGCCGACTGCGAGCCGAACGGGGCTCCTGTGAACTTCTTCTCCGCCATCAGCTGGATGCGCACCGGACCGGGGGGCGTCTCTCCTCCAGCCGGGGGGCGTCTCTCCTGCAGCCGGGGGGCGTCTCTCCTGCAGCCGGGGGGCGTCTCTCCTGCAGCCGGGGGGCGTCTCTCCTGCAGCCGGGGGGCGTCTCTCCTGACGCGCTTCTCAAACAGGCTCATGTCGCCGAGGCAACAGGGAATTAAACCCGAGGCGCTTCACCTTCGTGTGGGAGCACGTGTGACGCGCTGCTATTGCTAAACTACATACACCCGTCAGCCATAACATTATGAGCACTGACAGGTGAGGTGAATATCACTGATAATCTCGTTATCATGGCACCTGTCAGTGGGTGGGATATATTAGGCAGCAAGTGAACATTTTGTCCTCAAAGTTGATGTGTTAGAAGCAGGAAAAATGGGCAGCATAAGGATCTGAGCGACTTTGACAAGGGCCACATTGTGATGGCTAGACGACTGGGTCAGAGCATCTCCAGAACTGCAGCTCTTGTGGGGTGTTCCCGGCCTGCAGTGGTCAGCACCTATCAAAAGTGGTCCAAGGAAGGAAAAGCGGTGAACCGGCGACAGGGTCATGGGCGGCCAAGGCTCATTGATGCACGTGGGGAGCGAAGGCTGGCCCGTGTGGTCCGATCCAACAGACGAGCTACTGTAGCTCAAATTGCTGAAAAAGTGAATGCTGGTTCTGATAGAAAGGTGTCAGAACACACAGTGCGTCACAGTTTGTTGCGTATGGGGCTGCGTAGCCGCAGACCAGTCAGGGTGCCCATGCTGACCCCTGTCCACTGCCGAAAGCGCCTACAATGGGCATGTGAGCATCAGAACTGGACCACGGAGCAATGGAAGAAGGTGGTCTGGTCTGATGAATCACGAGTTCAAGGTGTTGACTTGGCCTCCAAATTCCCCAGATCTCAATCCAAACGAGCATCTGTGGGATGTGCTGGACAAACAAGTCCGATCCATCGAGGCCCCACCTCACAACTTACAGGACTTAAAGGATCTGCTGCCAATGTCTTGGTGCCAGATACCACGGCACACCTTCAGAGGTCTAGTGGAGTCCATGCCTTGACGGGTCAGAGCTGTTTTGCCGGCAAAAGGGGGACCTACACAATATTAGGCCAGTGGTCATGATGTTATGGCGTGTGTGTGTGTGTGTGTATGTGTGTATATATATATATGTGTTAAATGTACGACAACTAAATGATTTTATCCAGTTTATATATTTTTCTTAAATATTAAAGTGTAGTAAAAGGGGATATAATAGTTTGGTCCCTACAGCCTTGTGAATTTATAGTACAGCACACTATTATGATAAACCGTGTATTGCAGTGCAATAAAGTGTATTCAGTTTATTGGGGAGTCGATAGACATTATATGTTGGTAATAATGTAAAACCAGCATTATGCCATCCGATGCATTTCAGCTGTTCCCTAAGAAACGTTATTGTACCCGAGGACACATTTTATGTTAATTTTTACTTCTGTATGACACTTTTTACGCGAGTATGACATGTTTTGACCCCTTGACATTTTCTGGTCTCATATGACACAATATAGTGTGGTATACCATGGGAAAAACATCGTCAAGTTTAATATATTGTGATAAAAACATGTTAAAATATGGTAAAGTGTAGTATGGTGTACTGTAGTAAAAAACATGGTACCATTGTAAAATAATGGTAATGTGCAGTTTACCATGGTCAAATTACATTAAAGAATGTTGTGGTGTTCTGTGGTAAAACCACGTTAAAAGTGAGAGTAGTGTACTGTGCTAAAACCATGGTAAACTGTAGTATGCTGTACCGTGGTCTGAACAGTGTGTTGTGGAGTCGTTTGAATTCTCTGTCAGGTTGGCGATGAAGACCAGCCTTTCCCAGAGGCTACGGTGGCCCCGCCACGCCCATCAGAGAGACGCACGTCTGACACACCTGGCGCTACACAGCGAAGCAATACACACACATGCACAGAGAGGAGGGGGCACATGTTTATTTTTAATATTCTGTAGGCACACACTAAGCAAAAGGAGACGGCAAACCAATAGCAACAAACAAGAGCCTGTAAAACCACAGCCTGTTCACCTTGAAGTCAGCCATCTGCAAAGTGACATCACTAGTTTGTCAGCCTGGGACTCTCTCCCAGTGTCCGCCCTCCCTTTCTCACTGCACTAAACCTGAAATTCAGGTAGAGCCCCGCCCTCCAGAGCACCTGAGAGAAGACACCTGGCGAGCACAACGCCCAGTGCGTCCCAGAGCCAGACAGGGGAGACAGAGGGGCCAGGAAGGAGTGCTGCAGTGACAGTGAGGGCCGGGGGAAGAGACAAGAAGAGGGAGAAGGGCAGGGAGTGAGTGAGAATGTGTGAGAGAGAGGGGGACACAGACAGGAAGAGAGAAAGAGAGGAGGATAGTGTGTGAGTGACAGAGGAGGACAGGGACAGGGTGACAGAGACAGAGGGACCAGGGGAGAGAGTGTCGCACACACGAAAGAGAGAGAAGCCCAGTAAGAGAGAGTGAGCACACACATCTGGGAAAGAGAGAAAGAGAGGGGAAAGAGAGAGGGAGAATGGAGGAGAGCGGCGCAGCGGAGGAGGACATTGACGCGTTGATCGATGGCATGGAATACATCCCAGGACACTTCCACCTGCCGCTGCACCTGAACTGCGAGCCACGGGGGCCGGCTGAGCTGCGGCGCAGGGACACCCGTCTGAAGCGGCACAGCCTGCAGGCCGAGCTGGAGGCCGAGCCCGGGGCGCAGCAGTATGCGGTGCGGAACCTGCTGGGCCTCCTTGCCTTCCACTTGGACGAGCTGGACCGGGCCGAGGAGACCTTTCGCAGCGTCTGCGAGGAGCAGCCGGGCAACCTGAATGCCTGGGCCAACCTGGGCTGCGTGTACGACCGGCTGAAGAGGGAGGGGGAGGGGGCCGAATGCGTGGAGAAGGTGTCCGCTCTCATGGGCCTGGGGCCGGGGGACTCGGGCCAGGGAAACCCCAGGCTGCTGGCGGCCCGCTGCCTGGCCGAGCAGGCCTACGCCCACCCCTACGACGTGGAGCTGGACGGCGAGGACGAGCACCGCGAGAGGCTGATGTCCGCCATCGCACTCTACGACAAGGCCTTCGAGTATGGCGGCCAGGAGGTGAGTGGCGCCCCGGGAACCACCAGGTCAGGTCAGGCCAAGTGTTTGTGTGTAAATATTCCTCTGACCGTGACGGCCAAACCTGCCTGATCCCTGTGTTTCATAAGCCATATGGATGATCTGCAAACTGTCGACTGGTCTCCTCATGCTTCTTCTGTTCTTCTGAAGCAGCTAAATCTAAACCTAAAAGCTGGACTATCTTTATGTCAGGCTCTTTAAGACATGCCACCGATCTCTCTGTCACCAGCTGTGTCATGTTCAGCAGCTTTAAACCTAGACCCAACCACGGCACTCCTACAATAACAGTGTCCGTATCATCATGGTTTTCATTAAGAAAGAAATGGTGCAGAACAGCACTACAATACCAGACGATGGTCACTCCGGCACAGGTCTGTCCGGCACCACCTCAGAGAATCTGTCCAACCAGGACGGATAGTGGTCTCATTTAGCCATCTCTCTCTAGAGCTTCACTTACCCATCTCTCGCCCTGCTTTTCCCAGATCCCTCTGGAAGAGAAGAGAAGCTGGTACTTTAAGATGGCAACACTGTATATAAGGTACAGTAATCACATTAATAGTATGTGGAAATGGTTACTGGCCTCGTGTGGGAGAGGATTGGGGTTTAAACTTCAGAACTGCATGATCCTGCACTCAAATAAATGATAAAAACAGGAAGGTAGATCGAAAAGGAAGTCATCCACTTTCTGTCCTGGAATTCTCCCGCATACATGGTGCTTTTAACCATCAGTTAGTGTAGTGCTGTAAGTGCAGTATTGTAAGTGCAGTACTGTAAGTGCGGTATTATAAGTGCAGTACTGTAACTGTAGTACTGTAAGTGCAGTATTGTAAGTGTAGCACCTGCTGTGATTTAAATCTGTGTTGTTATTGTAAATTATTCTTTCTACTCCTCTCTGTCACTGTCACTTTCTCTCCCTCTATCCCTTTCCCACTTTGCCCATTCTCTGTATCCCTCTTGCCCTCCCCCTCTTTGCGTTTCTGTCTTTCACATCCTCTCTGTCTCTCTCTGTCCTACCCTCTCTCTTTCTCTCTCCCTCCTCTCTCAATGCATGTGGCAGGCTGGACGGGATGCTGAAGAAGGAGGAAGGCTCTGACTACAAGAGGTTGTCTCACTTCAACAAGGCCCTGAAGCTGCTGCACGAGACCCTCAAGTGTGAGAGCCTGCACTATAAAGGTACAGCTGCTGTGTGGTTATCCACCCCCCACCCCCTCCACCCTGTCTCACCACCGAGACCAAACGGCACCCTCCCCCAACACTCCTCCCTGCTCGGTGCTCCCGCTGTACTATGAACTATGATGGTCTGTATTTACTTTTCCTGTACTGTGCTGTTTTTTGTGTTGTCCTGTGCCATGCTGTGTTGTGCCGTGCCGTACTGTGCCACGCTGTGCTGTGCTGTGGCCTGTCCTGGGCCCAGGCTGTGTGAATGTCTTCAGGTCTGTGCTTGTCCTCTCTGTGTGGCAGCTCTGGCCTGGTGCTACCTGGGCCTCCTGCTGGAGAGACAGGAGGAATTCCCTGACGTTCCCATGGCTATCCACGACTGTGGCTATTCCGGCACAGACCCCCTGTCCTGCTATGGCACGGTATGTTTCAATATCGTTGTCATCGTCGTGACCTTGTTTCTGTTCTTGCTTTGACACTCCAAGATCCTGAGGTTTACATTTTTTTCGCTCCTTTTACATGTATTTCTTAAAAACTATAGTCAGAGTTACTAAAGATTTCAGCAAAAAAGTGTCAAAAATGTATATATGGATAAAAATGACCTCTGTACCGTTTTCAGGCCATAAAGATGGCCAAGGAAGACGCCTTCATCCTGAACCGGCTGGCCAAGGTCTTCCTCCTTCTGGGCAAGGACGAGATGGCCACAGGCATCTGCAGCATGGCCCTGGACGTCCTACCCGACCCTGAGCTGAACTGGCAGGCCTACTGCACCCGCGCCAAGGTGGGAACCCCGCCCTGCCAGGGACACACACGGGGGGAGGACTGGGTATTAAGCAAATCTGGTCATGTGACATATCTGGGTCCTATTGTCCTCCTCTGCCCTGTACAGATCAAAGTGACGACCTATGTCCGGGGCCTGGAGTGTGCCAAGCAGGGCGTGGCTGG
The DNA here is from genome assembly GCF_036373705.1 of Amia ocellicauda. Taxonomy (NCBI): domain Eukaryota; kingdom Metazoa; phylum Chordata; class Actinopteri; order Amiiformes; family Amiidae; genus Amia; species Amia ocellicauda. Next base: position 25,200,064 of record NC_089868.1, on the reverse strand, counting down.
GGTGCCTGACAGGCAGAACCTGGCAGAGGCCAAAGCGGACCTGGACAAGGTGCTGAGCGTGTGCCCCTGCCTGCGGACACACCTGGAGATGGGCCAGGTGAGAGCACTGCTACAGACTGCAGCTCTGCCCGTCCACAGCAACAATGTGTGTGTATGTATGACTGTGAAGCCCCTCTCACCTTGTGCTCTCCGTGTGGCACCCAGGTGTACTACTACATGGGCGTGGACGCGATGCAGGAGCGGCTGCTGGTAGACGAGAGCGCCATCAACGCGTCACTGGTGAGCCTTGCGCGGGCGCTGGAGTGTGATCTGGGCGACTTGCTGCCCGAGCTGCAGCTGCTGCGGGGGAAGTGCCTGCTGCTGAAGGGGGAGGAGCTGAACGCTGTCGAGTGCTTCAAGCGGGCCCTGGAGCTGGAGGCGCCGGGCAGCACCGACACACAGAGCCTGCGCTGCCTCCTGGAAACGCTGCTGGCCCTCTTCTCCCAGAGCTGCCCAGGGTCTGGCTCTGGTGTGGGCAACGCCATGTCCCAGCTGGAGACCTGGGTGCGCCGGGGGATGGAGCACTTCCCCCCTGAGCTGGTGCGGGCTGAGCTGCAGTCACTGTGCCGCGCTCACACCGCCGAGGTGTCTGAGCTGTCCCGTGCCGCCGTGCGCGCCGGCCGGATGGACCTGGTCCGGCTACTGTTGGATACCGTGCAGCCCGGCCGTGAGGGCAGGAGGAGGCCGCTGGTCAGGTCGATGACCGTGTAGGAGGGCAAGAGAGGAGAGAGAGAGGGAGAGGAGGAGGAGAGAGGGGATGGGATAGAGGGGGGGGCAGACAGGGAACTGTAGGCAGAGAGAGGTTGTTGAGGACTGGTGGAGGGGGAAGAAAATAAGAGGGAGAACTGTCTCTTTGAATTGACTGTTCTGGAACAGGTTTGGTGTCAGAGGTTTACAGTGTGGATGATGTTTGTTAACAAATAGTCAACACTGCTGTTGACAGGAGAGCTGGATGGCATGGGGTGTGAGTCTGTTGTGTTGTGTTGTGTTGTGTTTGCTAAAATATTGATTGTATTAGTGAGTGGGATTGTGGTGCGCATCAGAAGAAGCATTGCTTGGAAGCGTTTTTAGTTGTTTTTTTGTTTATTACTCAGATGTCTAAGAACATAACGTCACACTGCATTAAAAATACATGAACAAGAGACTCTGGTTCATCTGTTTCTGGGAAGACACTGGTTTAAAGTGCAGTCCTGCTGTTTCCCGCTGCCCACTACAGTGATTAGAGCACTTTGTTTTAATCCTGGTTCTCTGACAGGCTCTTATCCTGCACCTCCTAATATCGAAAAAATGTGTGTTTTCTTCTCTCCATAACTTATTGTGTTGATTTGCTTTACACTGTGGTTCTGGAGTAGCCTGTGGGTTAGACCCAATCAGACCTTTGACCTACCTGCGACCTGTAAACTGCGACCCAATCACGTTTTGATTGATAAGTTACTGTATATTGGTGGGTGGGTCAAAGTTTCTGGCATCTGTTCCGATTGAGGCCTAACAATGAATCACCTTCAATCACTGCTCAATCCAGCCAACGACTATGGTTTAATTAAAATTCCAGTTAAGCAATTGAGAGCTCTGCCGGAAGAGGAACCCGAGGACAGACAGAGCGGTGCTCCAGGACAGAGGGACCCGCTGACTCTTTGCATTACCCTACAGTCTCCCATCTAACCCTGTTATTAATAAATCACTTCAGCTGTAAAGTAACACCTGCACTGTGACTCATCTTGGTCTCAGGTCCCTGTCAGGTTATAACACAGCACTGTGAGAGCAGCTGTCCATTTAGGTATCTGACACATACCGTTAGGTCCATAAATATTTGGACAGTGACATAAGTGTCATCATTTTGGCTCTGTACACCACCACATTTGAAAGGAAACAATCAAGATGTGCTTTAAGTGTAGACTTTCATCTTTAATGTGAGGGTAGTTACATCCATATTGGGTGAACGGTGTAGGAATTGCACCCATTTTTATATGTGGTCCCCCCAATTTTAGGGGCTCAAAAGTAATTGGACAAACTAACATAATCATGAATTAAATTGTGAGTTTCAATACTTGGTTGCAAATCCTTTGCAGTCAATGACTGCCTGAAGTCTGAACCCATAGACATCAGCAGATGCTGGGTTTCTTCCCTGGTGATGCTCTGCCAGGCCTGCACTGCAGTGTCTTTAGTTCCTGCTAATCAACCTGTTTTTGCATCATAAACCCTCTATAATATACAAATACAAACCCAATAAGGGAAAGATTAAGTGTTTTAGGAGGTGGCTTGTCATAAAGGAACAAGAAATGTCACATGGACCAGGGGCCCAACATGAGTCTGGGACCCTTTTGTCCCCTACAAGAGTAAATTGTGGTGTAGTGTACTGTGGTAAAGATACAGTAATTCATAGTGTGGAGTAGCATGGTAAACATGAGGTAAAGCATAATTTACTGTGGTAAACATATGGTTAAAATGGTAAAGTGCAGTATGGTGTACAATGGTAATATATGGTAAAGTGTAGTATGGTGTAGCATGTTACAGTGTGGTAAGGAAGCCTGATCTGTACATGCAGTTATAGTCTGTTATCACTAGGGGGAGATAAATGACCAATGTTTGTACTGTGTCCGCTGGCAGGGAAAACGCGTTTAGCAACTGTGATTCAGCGGTAGTTTGTCCCTTTGCGTTCTCCGTACAAATGCAGTTCGCAGTGTGGAGTAGCAGTCGGTGACTTTATGACAATGAAAGTGCTTTATCTGTAATGTTATTTAATCTATAACAGCACCATCTGTCTTCCCATTCACACTGCATGCGGCTCTGATGACGTTTGGTTTAGAGTGGTAAGTTTTGCGGTGTTATCGCGGTATTTGAGGGCGAGATTTATTACGGCAGCTACAGTGTTGCTCTGCTGTGTTGAACTGTATTCCTATTACGAATGAAGTTTCATTCCTGCTTCCCTGTGCTGTTTCATTGCATGCGATTTAAACGGGTAGTTTCTCTGCTCCAATATTACCCCCTTTCTCTCTCCCACGCACACACGTACACGTACACGTACACACAAACGCACACGCACACGTCGGGGTTGACCTTGGAGGTTGTTTCTGAACTGTAGCTAGATATTAATACTTTCAGAAGTGTATGCAATTGCAATGCAGTGTGTGTGTGTGTGTATGTGTATATATCTTTGAGCTTTAAATATGTATATAATAGTTCAGTTTTGTGTTTTTAATATATCATTTTCTTTCTCAATGAAACCCTTTTCCACATAAGAGTGTGGAGGCACTGACAACAAAATGTGAAAAAGGTTCAAGGGGGTGTAGACTTCCTATAGGCACTGTTTATGTATGTATGTATGTATGTATGTATTCTCGTGTTTGTGTAAAGAGAGAGAGGCCAGTGTCCACACTCTTCCTTGGGTCATGTTTCTGTTGCTAGATAATAAAGATCTGAAAGTCTGTCTCTCCTTTTCCCCTCTCTCTCGCTCTCTCGCTCTCTCTCTCTCCCTCTCCCCAGAGTGTGTGCCATGGCGTCTCTGCTGCGCCGCTGTCCCAGGGAGCTGCTGTCCCGTGCTCCGCATCCCCCGCTCCGCACACAGCACCCACACCTCTGCACCGCCCTACCCCCCAGCACCGCTGCGAGGAGTGAACCCAGAACCGAGCCCGGCAATGCGGGGTGCTCTCCCGGGCCGCAGCTGGTGTCGCGCCTCTTCCGGCCGTCTAACCTGCGGGAGGAGAAGGACTTGGCACCGGGTGGCCGGCCGGGGGAGGCGATGACCTGCAAGAGCCAGCGGCTGATGCTGCAGGCCGGCCTCATCCACCCAGCCAACCCCGGCTGCTACCACTACCTGCCGGTCACGGTGCGTGCCGTGGAGAAGCTGGTGCGGCTCATCGACCAGGAGATGCAGGGCATTGGCGGGCAGAAGCTGGACATGCCTAGCCTGTGCGCGGCCGACCTGTGGCGCCGCAGTGAGCGCTGGGACCTCATGGGCAAGGAGCTGTTCCGGCTGCGGGACCGGCACGGCGCCGAGTACTGCCTGGGGCCCACGCACGAGGAGGCCGTCACCGAGCTGCTGGCCGCGCAGGGCACCCTCTCCTACCGGCAGCTCCCTCTGCTGCTCTACCAGGTACAGAACCACAAACAGGGACAGGCAGGGTGTGGGGACTGGGTGTGAGTTCAGTTTTTCCCCTCTACACTGCACTTGTAAATGAGTGAATCACTCGTCCTGAGCCGAGTGTCAGTCTGCAGTGTTTGGCAGGGCGTATTCTTGGGGTGTTAGCCTGTTCTGTTTGTTGTGACATCACGCTGTCTCCCCCGGCAGGTGACCCGGAAGTTCCGTGACGAGCCGAAGCCGCGGTTCGGGCTGCTGCGCGGGCGTGAATTCTACATGAAGGACATGTACTCCTTTGACGTGAACGAGGAGGCGGCGCGGCGTACCTACGAGTCCGTGTGCCAGGCCTATGCGCGGCTCTTCACCCGCCTGGGGCTGCGCTGGGTGCAGGTGCAGGCCGACACGGGCAACATCGGGGGCGAGCTTTCGCACGAGTTCCAGCTGCCCGCGGACGTGGGCGAGGACCGGCTGCTGGTGTGCGGCGACTGTGGGTTCTCGGCCAACGCAGAGACCCTGGAGCAGGAGCGGTGTCCGCAGTGCAAGGGCGGCATGCTGGCGGAGACCAAGGGCATCGAGGTGGGCCACACCTTCTACCTGGGCACCAAGTACTCCTCTATCTTCAGCGCCTCCTACAACAACCCCCAGAACAAGCCCGTGATCTGCGAGATGGGCTGCTACGGCCTGGGCGTCACACGCATCCTGGCCGCCTCCATCGAGGTGCTGTCCCCCGAGGACCGGATCCGCTGGCCAGGGCTGCTGGCGCCCTACCAGGTCTGCGTCCTGCCGCCCAAGAAGGGTGGCCGCGGGGAGGAGGCGGCGGGGCTGGCGTGGGGGCTGTGCGGGGCGCTGGCCGAGGCGCTGCCCGCCCTGCGTGGCGAGGTGGCGCTGGATGACCGGACACAGCTGACCATCGGCAAGCGGCTGAAGGACGCGGACATCATGGGCTACCCGTATGTCATCGTGGTGGGGCAGAGCGCGCTGGATGACCTGCCCACCTTTGAGGTGCGCACACAGACCACGGGGGAGACTGTGTTCCTCACCTGGGAGGGCGTCGTCGACTTCCTGCGGGGGGTGGAGACGGTCTGAGTGCGGAGAGACGCACTGTGAACGCCGCGGATTGTCTGATTGTGTCCCTGGGTGACAATAAAGGCATTGTGTGACGGGATTCTGTGTGTGTTGCGTTCATTGTGGCGTGGCGTGTCTGTGTCTTCTTTATGATGTCATGCGACACTGAACACCTTTTCACTGTTTGAAACAAATACACAGACAGAAGCCCCCAGTGTCTCCTGGTGTGTGTGTGCGGGGTATTGATCAATAGTATCTTAACTCAATAGCTTTGGTTGTAAGGTGCCTGTTTGTCTTCCCTTTTTCTGCTTTTGTATATATTGTGGTGGGATTTCATTCTGTAATAAAGATTTGAAAATCACCCTGAATGCCTTAATAATAACAGAACAGTGAATATAATGTTTAGCAGAAAGGTGTTTCAGCAACCTAATTAAAATGTTCTTTATCAACATTTCTTAAATATTTTATCTGAAAGCAGAGATAAAGTACAGTTGCCCTGGACTATACAGCAGTGAGGCTCTGTACAGACGCATCTCCACCGCCTCTTTGTGTTCGTATTACAGGTGTTGGGTCTGCTGTGTAGCCAGTGGAGTTTAAAGTGGGGCGGGAAGATCAATGGAAATATGTGATTTACACATGTCAGTTCATGGGTTCAGTTCTATTGTGCCAGCCTGTCTTATAACAGAACCGAAAGGACTCCCTGTATTATCAATGAAGTTATTTTAGTTCCCTAATCATTTGTTAAATGATCTCTTTGGGGATATGCTTCAACTTGAGGGAGATTTTGAAATATTGTTGGACGTCGCCAACGTGTCTTTGCTGTGTTTTATGCCATATATTGAAGCCGCTACATCACCCGGAACCTATAGTGCGGCTGTAGCCGTTTCCGGGCGGAGCGTTTTCTGCGGACGCGCAGCGGAAGCACGTGTTTGTGCGGCGGGTCGTGGATGGCGGCGAGCGGGGCTGTGTGGGCGGTGAGTGTGCGGGGCTGACAGGCAGCCGAGCGGACATTTCCACAGGCAGGCCGCCTTTCCTTCTCGATCCGGACGCGATGGCTTTGCAGCCGCAGGGGGACGAGAGCGACGATGGGATGGACGAGTTCATGGACAAATTCACCAAACAGAAATACAAGGGCGCCTTCAGCGAGGACAGCTGGCAGGAGGTGCGTGGTGGTGGTGGTGGTCGATATTAATGGTGCAGTTTCGCTGGTTATAAAGAATACGCGTTAATGAATTAATAACGTGATTGCATGAATCGCCGCTTATAATGTGCGGCATGTGCGTCTAAGACTAGAAATCTATCTATACAGTGGTAGTGGGATGCGACATTACTGTTCAGTGCTGTGTATCCCTGTCGCTTTTATATATAACAGTGAGTGGGTGAGAGAGTGTAGAGTGAGAGAGTGAGTGTGTAGAGTGAGAGAGAGAGAGAGTGAGTGAGTGTGTAGAGTGAGAGAGAGTGAGTGTGTAGAGTGGGTGTGAGAGAGAGAGTGAGTGGGTGTGTAGAGTGGGAGAGAGAGAGTGGGTGAGTGTGTAGAGTGAGAGAGAGTGAGTGTGTAGAGTGGGTGTGAGAGAGAGAGTGAGTGGGTGTGTAGAGTGGGAGAGAGAGAGTGGGTGAGTGTGTAGAGTGAGAGAGAGTGAGTGTGTAGAGTGGGTGTGAGAGAGAGAGTGAGTGGGTGTGTAGAGTGGGAGAGAGAGAGTGGGTGAGTGTAGAGTGGGAGAGAGTGAGTGAGTGTGTAGAGTGAGAGAGAGAGAGTGAGTGAGTGAGTGTGTAGAGTGGGTGAGTGTGTACAGAGAGTGAGTGAGTGAGTGAGTGAGTGTGAGAGAGACAGCCAGCCTGTGACCCGTGTCCCTCTCTGGCCCTGGCTGCAGGAGTTTGACCAGATTCCCATGTTCATGAAGAAGGCTCCTGAAGAGATCGACCCCTTGAAGAACCCGGAGCTCGCCTGCCTGCAGTCCATCATCCACGACGAGGACCGACCGCCGGAAGGTACTGCCACCCAGCCCACCCTTGTCGGTGTCCGTGTGCCGGGGGACATCCTGGTTTCCACCGAGACGACGCGGTCGGACCAGCGCAGGGCCTGTCCTTCGCAGTGTCGCAAAACCACAGCTCTCTACGGAGGGCTGGGCAGCGAGAGCTCAAGCAGACGTCCTGCAGCCTGAGCAGCTCAGTTCGCTCTGTATTATCATCACTGTTATATTCTCTCTCACGCCTGCACCCCGGGCTGCTGTGGGCCTGAAATGAAGGTTTCGGTCTCCATTGTGATGTCACAGAGAACGAACACGTGTAATTATGTCCTCTCTCGTTCCTCTTAGAGCAAGCCAGGAGCTTCAAGGACGAGGGCAACGAGTACTTCAAGGAGAAGAACTACAAGAAGGCGATCCTGTCTTACACGGAGGGGCTGCGGAGGAAGTGCGCCGACCAGGGCCTCAACGCCGTCCTCCTGACCAACCGAGCGGCCGCACACTTTCACCTGGGTACCCCCTCGCCCCTAGTCCGCCGCCTGTGTGTGTCCGCTGTCTGTCTGGGGTTTTGTAACCGACAGTTGTGATGCCGTTGAAGAATTGTAGTAAGAAATGAGTTCAATGTGGCTCAATGTAAACTGGTATTGTGTGTCTTTTTCCTTTTGCGGATTGTTTGTGCAGTGTTGTGTGTGTGATTGATGGTTTGTGTGTATTTATGTACGTGTGAGTGTATATTGTTTTTACAGCTTTTCCTCTCCCCGTTTCAGGCAACATTCGCTCCAGCCTGAACGACGCGCTTGAGGCCAAGAAACTGAAGCCAGACCACCTGAAAGCAGTGCAGAGAGGTGACTTCTCATCTCTCTCTCCCTCTCTCCCCACTCTTTCCCTGTCCCGTCTGTCATCTTTCTCTCCCCTCTGGCTCTTGAATCCTAAATATTCCTTGTTCCTTTCCTGTCGCTCTCCACCTCTCTCGTATCCCTCTCCCCACTGATACTAATCTCTCTCTCTCTCCCTCTCTCTGCAGGAGCGCAGTGCCTCGTGGAGCTGCGCAGGTACACCGAGGCCCTGCAGTGCTGTGACGAGGGGCTCAGGGTGGACCCCCAGGACAAGAAGCTACAGGAGCTGCGGGCGACAGCCGACCAGCTCAGGGTGAGAGGGCCTTCGGTGTCGCTCCTGTCAGCGTCCTGTTCGCGTGGCGTGGCCGTGGCGTGAGAGAGTGGCCGGGGCGAGAGAGTGACCGTGGCACTGTGCTGTGTTGTTGTGTTGCTGTGTGTGCAGAGGGCTGTGGAGCGGGATGCCAGGAAGGCCCGAGTGAAGGAGAAGAAGGAGCGCGAGGAGAGAGAGGCCCTGCGCGCCGCCATCAGGGTGAGGGAGGGAAAGAGAGCGAGAGAGACGGAGAGGGAGGAGATATGGAAAGAGAGGGAGGGGGAGGGATGGATGGAGGGAGGGAGGGAGGGAGAGGGAGAGGGAGGGGGGGAGAGAGGGAGAGAGAGAGGGAGAGGGTCTGGCTTTCAATAATTAAATTGTGTAAAAAGACGTGTGTCATTTCAAAGTGAATTATATTTTAAAAGCTGACTTTATACTTTAAAGCTGCGATTATCTGGTGCCAAACAAATCAAGTGACATAAAGCCTGGTCAGAGTCCTGAAGCCGGACGGGGGTCAGCGCCGTGTCTCTGTGCTCCTCAGGCCCGGAACATCAAGCTGCTGGAGCCGCCGCCGCTACCCCGCCGGCGCTCGGACGAGGAGGAAGAGGAGGACGAGGAGGGGAGGGCGCTGTCCGTGGGGCTGGCGGAGCTGGAACTGGACGGGCTCGGGGTGGAGAGCCCCACGGGGGCGCGCGTGTTCCTGGACGGGCAGGGCGTCCTGCTCTGGCCCGTGCTCTTCCTGTACCCCGAGCACCAGCAGACGGACTTCATCTCTGCTTTCAGCGAGGCAGACAGGTACCCGGCGCCCGCGATCGCTTCACAGTGAGCTGGACAGTCTCTCGGGGATGTGCGTCTCTGTTTGAGTGTCTCGTTTCCTCAGCGTATTGAGGGGACGGTGTTGTGTCTCGGTGTCAGAGCGATTGTGTGAGTGTCTGCCTGACGATGCCACAGAATGCTGGTTGTTGTTCCAGAGCAGCGGTTCTTGTTTTAGGGAAGGCACACCCAGACACTTGGAATTATCCTGAGGCACGCCACATTATATAATCTTAAACTGCAGTTTAATCACAGATTGTATTGCTAATTGTACATATGCAACCAGTGCACCATGCATTCCCAACAGGCAAATCATTAGTGACAAAAATAAAATAAAAAAGTAGGCCTACCGTTACAAACCTACCAGTGCAATTGCAATGGCCAGGCTGAATCAAACTGAGGTTTAGACTGGATTTTTAGAACAGATTTTCTGTGCAATTGCACCATTTTGTTTCAAGATAAACAATGTATCCGTGTTTTTGACTGAAGACTTTGACTAAAATGTAACAAGCAACGATCTTAAGCATGGCAATGAGCACTATTCCTATTCAAATCGAGATCAAAACTGATACAGCATTGTATTCATTTTATATTATTAATCAAAGTATTAATTAAAATAAAAGCTAGCTTAACCTTATTTCGCTAACTAGGCAATATAAAAGCTAAGAATACTCAAAACTGAAACCACTGTCTGTAACAAGGTAAACATCCATATATATTATATCTACTCTTCACTTTTCTATGTAGGAACCTATTCTTAATCCATCTACTGCTCACTCAAATCAATGCGACGGCTGAGCCTGAACCAGCGTAGTTACAGAAGATACAGTAACGCCCTCTTTCAATTTCATACGATTTCACTAGTTATTTAAAATACATTCTGCGTCTTAATTAAAAAATATATATAATAATAATAATAAACTTCTGCAGTTGCCGACTTTTTAAAACTGACAAAGTATAAACACGTCTTTACACGTGACACCCCAGATTACCGTCTGCACAATCAAGGGAAGTGTCACTTTATTTTTATTTTTATTCCAATACCACCGAACTCCACAGGTTTGGCCATGGACTCCGACTCCAGCCGAGCTGCAGTGTTGTCTCCCAGCTGATACGCATAACTTGCGGTGCTACACCCTTGTGGCAACAGTGTGTGTTTGCAGGGCTGCATTGTCCGCCTCAGATGCGGTCGCTGTCAAACTGCTCAGTCATCCGTTTAATTTTTTTGTTAATTCCTTTTTTTATTTAATTTCCAAAATATTGCAGCACATATTCCTGGTGAGCTCGTTTCCCACATTTTGGACCTGCAACTTAATTGTAAGTTTTTATTTTACCATAATTATCACCTCACATATATTTTGGTCTGATCCTCCTGAGAAGCGGCTCACAGACGCAACGTGACAATTCTCTATTCTGATTGGCCAGGACTGGACATGGATTCATCCAATAACCGATTTCCGCTCTCGTGTCACTACCGTAGTGTAAGTGTGGAACAAGTCGTTTGACAGAGAGAGGTCGGTCCAAAAGAAATCCGGTTATCCAGGGGGGGGTTGTCGGATCCCCTCGTGGATTTTGTGCATCTCGACTTCACTTTACCCAGGCACCCCCCACAGAGGGCCATGCACCCCACAGTTTGGGAACCACTGGTTTAGAGGGTTTTAGTAAAAAAACATATGTATTGGTTTAAAAGCCCTTTGTTTGTCAATGGTAAGTTTAGTTTTAGTTTCCACGGAACACCGGTTGAGAAGCACTGCTCTAGCGTTAAGTGTGTCTGCCGTTTCCTGTCCTGCAGGTTTGTGGATCACCTGAGCGTGATGTTTGGGGATGAGCTTCCTTCCTGGGACACGGACAGGAAGTATCGCCCATGTGACCTGCAGGTGAGTCAGCTGAGCGCCCCCCCAGCGCAGTGCGACACCACGGGACGTCCTGCTGCGGTTCAGGACGTTGTGAAGCTCAGATTTTACTGCCTGTGTAAAATGTAAACCTTTGTCTTTATTTTAGTGGAAAGAATGCAGATTTATGAGGTTTTATCCATTCTAAGTGTTGTTTTTTAAAGCAGCATAACTTCCAGTATTAAACTGTCTCAGCTGTGTTTCCTGGCATCTCCCACAATCCTGACTCACTCTCTCTGTTTCCCTCCCTTCCTGTGGCCGTCCCCCCATCCCCCCATCCCCCCATCCCCCCATCCCCTGGCCAGCTGTACTTTGAGGACGAGGAGAAGGAGGAGCTGTACGAGGTCAGCCCTGCCAGCAGCCTGCTGGAGGTGCTGCAGCACGACAGGTGAGTGGAGGGGCTCGTCCCGTCAGTCAAAATGACGCGTAGGTCAACTTCCTGTCTCGCTCCCTCGCTCTCCAGGGCGGCAGCTGAAGACGGTATGTAGATCTGGGTTTTACTTAGTTTCCAAAACAGATTGGTTAATTCCACCTGTCCTGAAATAAACTGATACATAGAGAAATCATTTTTAAACTGTTCTGTGTTGTTATTGGGGGTGATTGGGTTGCTTCTCCTTTGTGAACGGATTGAAAAGGTGCAGAGTTCGCCAGGAGGTGCCTTCAGATTTCTTAGCCCAGAAGATATTGTCCTTGGTTTAGAAAAGTCTGTGCGGGGGGGTTTGACCTCCCAGCACAGTCCTCCCCTCCTGCTTTAACCCCCGCTGCCCTGTTTTCTCGCGGCAGGTTCTTCGTGAAGGCCGGCACTCCGGGGATCATAGTCCTGGTCCGGGGATCGGCCTTCTGCTCGCACTTCCTGTCGGGGAGACGAGTGCACCGGCTCAAGTGAACCGAGCGAACGCCTGGAGAGGGAGGGGGGGTGCGCACCCCAGCGGCGACCCCTTCCAGGCCCCTGCGCTCATCTGGAGGGCTGGTCAATCACCGGTGCGGGACAGTGGGACACTAGAGAGAGACTGGAACCTTCCCTGGATCTCAGCAGAGGGGATGGTCACACTGGGGCTGAGCTACAGGACCCCACCAAGCTTAAGAACCGCCGAGTGATGGCTACAGGGCGGACCGAGGGCGTTCTCTAGTGACTTGGCGGTGGGAGACCCCACAATCGCTCAGGCTGAGCACCAGACACGCACCCCGACGCCTGGACTCTCGCTTCCTCGGCAGAAAAGTATAAATATTAAATATGATGCTGCTTTTATCCCCAGCGTCTGCGTCCTTTCATTGCGTTTGACTTCAGGCACGGTCTGTCATAACACCGGGCCCTTCAGGTCCATCACTTGTTGGTTCCTTGGTCCCACCAGAGCCTTGTGTAGATGTTAAACGTGAACAGGATGGTGGTCCGGCGAGCCACGCCCGGTGTGCCGAGTCGACTGGCAAAGCTCTGCATTATCAAAGCGACTGTCTTCCCTCCGTCCAGTGGGTCTCTGTCCAGCAGCAGCGATGGGGTTTGTGATCCTTTCTCCTCAGTGGGTCAGGATGCTGTTTTAGTCTGAAATGGGGCTTCAGTTACAGCAGTGCAGGACAAAGTTCATTTAAGGGGTCGAGGAATAAAAGAGTCACTTTTTGTTTTAAACGCATTTAATAAAAAATAATTTGAATGCAACATCCTTAGAGAAAACACCATCTTCATTTGCATTGACTGTGCTGTTTATTTCAATACCATCTCAATTAGAACTGGCCGACAGATGCAACTCCTAGAACGACCTCAAACACACACACACACACACACACACCTGTAAATAGAGAAAATAAAGAATAAACCCCGTTTGACCTCCCATGTGGTTTTGCAATTTCAAGTAACTTCTTTCCCTTTTAGATTTTCCATGAGCTTCATTCATTTTACAGGCTGTAACATACTATAAATAAACCCCCGATTCCCAGAGTGTCATTATTAAAGTGCCCAGGCTGTCAGAAACAAACGGATAATGCCACTTCTAACATCGACAAGTACTTCAATTCATCTCGGTTCTCAGAGGCGCGTCCAGATCCAGACCCCCCTGACTGGGAACAGCCTTTGGTTTTGTTTTTTTAAATAATAGTTTGTGCTTAATTAGGATGGAGCATAGACTATAAACCAGGAGAAAATTAAACTAAGACAAGCACACACTTAACAGAAATCGACAGTTAATAAGAACAGTACAACAGTTTGTAGTTGTCTGAACAGCTTTGTGTTTCTGTATCGGTGTGAATATTGGCCTCCAGGACGGCAAAAGGCAGCAGAGTGAGTGTCTGGGTGAGACGCTGTGCCTCCTGTCAGAGAGCCCCCCTACAGTCTCTTCATTTCAGGTTGGCACACGTCCCTGCCTGGAGCAGCCGGGGCACCGTGACACACAAGCAGACCCGCCCTCCACACACAGCGTCCGGCCCCTTGAGCACACACACTCACACACGTAACACAGCCCTGCTCGCTTGCATTGATAAGATTGTGTGTGAGGAGATATTTAAATTATATATAATCAATACAAATAAAAGATATGGTTAGGGAGAGATCCCTCTGCCAGTGGCCCTGTGGGACTGGGCAGGTGCTTTTCCACAGACAGCCTCGTTTGATTTGTTCGGGTCACTGTCAAGCAAGGAGGGCAACACCCAGGAGGAAGACAAGTGCCACGTGAGGTGCCCTGTGGACCGGGTCGGGCCAGGAGAACTGGCCCGCGTCCAGCTGCCTGGGAGGCTCAGGTGATTGCATGGAAAACCGCTTGGATCCGAGACACAAAATGGGCATCCAGGACGTCCAATACAGAGCCCTGCCTTTGTAAAATGAGCACCGACAAAATAGCGCAACGGTGGAGTTGCCTGCCAGTGAGCGACTGAGCCCCCAACACAGATTAACCGAGTACTTATTTCTTTAGGCCTCATCTCAGAGCCAAACAAACCTGCAGAGAACAAACTACAAAGTAACCCGAGTTCTCTGACTCCTGAAGAGCCGAGACAAAAAAACGATGAATCTGAAAAGGCTCAGTCAGACCCGAAGACACCGGGTTCCACAGAACAGCACTAGATTAGCTCACGCCTCAAAACAAACCGGTGCAGCAGGAGCTGGTTAGGCGGGCCGACGGCACAGCCAAGACGAGCCACAACCGGAAAGACCGGACCCGCCAGATTCCTCGCTCAGAACAGAACTGGCTTTCCACCAAAACGGGTCAAGCAGGACAGCCTGCCGAGAGAGAGGCAGGCCGGCACAATCCCCCTGCGACTGCCGGAGCGCCGAGCCAGGGACCCCTCCTCCGCCATACACGCACCCCCCACTCCAGTTATACACAATAAAAATATACATTTATTATAAAATATTAATAATACTAATGGAAGTAGGTCAGTGAGTCCTCCTCGGTGTCCCCCGAGGGGAACCAGCTCCCCCAGCTGATCATCAACCCCGGCACAACGGTAGGGAAACACTGTCCCTCAACGCCACCAAACACTGAGAACAAAATCCTATGAAACCTGATTGTCTTCAGTTCAATATAAACACACACACACAGACCGTCTATACAATTTAATGCAGAACCGTTTCTACAGCTACTGAAGAATTAAAATGAAGTCCTATATCTATAAATGGCTAATTAAGTCGTCCTTTAGTCCAATAAAGCAGCCGGGAGACTCAGACATCACGGTTCTCAAATCACAATCATCTACTGCGTCCCAGAGCCCGGCCCGGATACACGTGAAGCACGATCTTAGTGTGCATGTGTGTTTGTTTAGGGGCATACTGTGTTAATGTGCCCCCAGCAGCCCCCACTTTATAGTTCCTTCACTACCCTAACACCCGGGGGCTGAAAACAACGAAAAAGACACTTCTAATAATAAAAACAGAATAGCCACCTTCCTGATGAGGTCAAACACCTTGAAACACCAACAAAAAAACCCTCAAGACACCCTTGTCCAGGGGATACGACTGCCCGCCGCACACATCCGTGACAGGATCCGTTTCCAGTGTTGTTGTGGTTTTTGGTATTAAATCTCCCAGGCGGCCCCTCGGAGCGCACCAGGAGGAGACGGGTGGGGAAAAGGAAGGGGAAGGGGAAGGACGGGGCGTTATAGGGTGGTCATGTTCTCGGCCAGGTAGTAGAGGCTCAGCCCGTTGCAGCCGATGCAGCACAGGTTGCACAGCGAGGACAGCGAGTGGTAGAGCCACAGGCGGCTGCTCAGCTTCCGGTACCGGGCGTCGGACTCACGCAGCTTGCTGTAGGCCTCGCGGTTGGACGAGAGCCCGATGTCCTGGCCCAGGCCGCACGCCTGCTCGATCTGGTGCATGTCCGCCATGATCTCCGACGTCATCTGGCCGAACCACTGCGCGTTGACCGCCGCCACCGTCACACACACGAAGAAGATGAAGACCTGGGAGCGGGAGGGGGCGCACAGAGAGACGCAGAAGAAAAAGAAAGAAAAACGATGACTCTGGTGACGCCCCCGGCACTCTCGTTCGCGAAGGCTACACCCCCCAGTGCTAACTCTTTCGTGACGGGTCAAAACTGGAACAATTCCACGCTACTGAAAACAACAACGACGATCTTATGAAAAGAAACATTGCACAATCGATGTCGGTCCCAGGGTGAATATTGACGAAACCCCAGTGAAGCGCAGTTTACAAATGATCAGACCTGTCTGGCTGGTTGTCCTGGGTCTCAGGAACGCGGCCGTGCGACTCTTGACTATATAAACAAAGAACAATGGGGACTGACAGCTTCCTCGATCGCGGAGGAACCGGGATAAGGGCTTCAGACGGCGGGGCCGGGTACCTGGAAGGCCTCCCTGTCGTCCAGCAGGTCGCTGGGGTGGTACATGGTGAAGATGGTGAGGTTGAAGAAGGCGCAGGCGGATCCCATGTGGAAGTAGAAAGGGAAGAGACGGCTCTGGATGTAGCCGAAGGTGTGTCTGTTCAGGTTGTTGTCCATCACGAAGCCTGGGGGGCAGGACGGCACACAGAGAGGAAGGCACAGGGGAGGGCAGCATTACTCTTGTGCTAATAATTTCAGTTGTTTGGACAAATGCGTTAGTTCTCGTGCTCCGACGGCCAACGCACTGATCCACAGCTCACCTGAGATGAAGGTGACCCAGATCTGCATGCCCCAGAAGGTGGAGAGGAAGACGAGGTGCAGGAGTTTGGCGGTCATGGTGGGCTCCCGGTCGGTGGGCATGATGGCCCCCAGAGCGGACATTCAGGCCTGCGGTGCGGTGGCCCGTGGGGACGTCCGCGGGTCTCCGGCACAGCGCTGCTCCCGAGGAGGCCGAGACTGGGTCTGACTGGCGCCGCTACCTCCGAGACAAACACGACAGGCAGGCGTCAGAGCCGGGCCGGGCCTCGTCTCCGCAACCCGCAACCCGCACACACCGGCAGCAGCGCCCGGCTCTGGTCTTTCAGAGTGTAGGGACGTTGTCAACTTTTATTTCTCCTTCACTTTAAAGTATTATTAGTCCGAAAACAATCGCAATGGGGTTGTGTACCTGAGAGCTGCATTACCAGTGATCAACTTATTACAGTACTTTGGATCCTCAGCTGTGGAGACTCTCTCAGCTGAGGCTGGTGGACGATAAATACTAGCGGGACGCAGCGCTTGGTCAAAATGTCTAAACAACATAAACTCAAAGTAACTACCACGCAGTGCAGCTCTCCACCCCACACTGGTTTGGTTGCCAATTAGTGACCGTGCTACACAACTGTACAGTGGTGTCTACCTAAAGCATGGCGCGCACTGGGCCACAGCCAGAACCAGGAAGCCCCAGCCCACATCACAGACAGAACCAGGGAGCCCAAGCGCACACCACAGCCAGAACCATGAAGCCCGAAATCACACCACAGCCAGAACCATGAAGCCCCAGCCCACATCACAGACAGAACCATGAAGCCCGAGCGCACACCACAGCCAGAACCATGAAGCCCCAGCCCACATCACAGACAGAACCATGAAGCCCGAGCGCACACCACAGCCAGAACCATGAAGCCCCAGCCCACATCACAGACAGAACCAGGGAGCCCAAGCGCACACCACAGCCAGAACCATGAAGCCCGAAATCACACCACAGCCAGAACCATGAAGCCCCAGCCCACATCACAGACAGAACCATGAAGTCCGAGCGCACACCACAGCCAGAACCATGAAGCCCGAGCACACACCACAGCCAGAACCATGAAGCCCGAGCACACACCACAGCCAGAACCAGGAAGCCTGAGCGCACACCACAGCCAGAACCATGAAGCCCGAAATCACACCACAGCCTGAACCATGAAGCCCCAGCCCACATCACAGACAGAACAATGAAGCCCGAGCGCACACCACAGCCAGAACCATGAAGCCCGAGCCCACATCACAGACAGAACCAGGAAGCCCCAGCCCACATCACAGACAGAACCAGGAAGCCCCAGCCCACACCACAGCCAGAACCAGGGAGCCCCAGCCCACACCACAGACAGAACCAGGAAGCCCCAGCCCACACCACAGCCAGAACCAGGAAGCCCCAGCCCACACCACAGCCAGAACCAGGGAGCCCCGGTCCACATCACAGACAGAACCAGGAAGCCCCAGCCCACACCACAGCCAGAACCAGGGAGCCCCAGCCCACACCACAGCCAGAACCAGGGAGCCCCGGTCCACTCCGCAGCCAGAGCCAGGGAGCCCCAGCCCACATCACAGACAGAACCAGGAAGCCCCAGCCCACACCACAGCCAGAACCAGGGAGCCCCAGCCCACACCACAGACAGAACCAGGAAGCCCCAGTCCACACCACAGCCAGAACCAGGAAGCCCCAGCCCACACCACAGCCAGAACCAGGGAGCCCCGGTCCACATCACAGACAGAACCAGGAAGCCCCAGCCCACACCACAGCCAGAACCAGGGAGCCCCAGCCCACACCACAGACAGAACCAGGGAGCCCCAGCCCACATCACAGACAGAACCAGGAAGCCCCAGCCCACACCACAGCCAGAACCAGGGAGCCCCGGTCCACTCCGCAGCCAGAGCCAGGGAGCCCCAGCCCACACCACAGCCAGAACCAGGGAGCCCCGGTCCACTCCGCAGCCAGAGCCAGGGAGCCCCAGCCCACACCACAGCCAGAACCAGGGAGCCCCGGTCCACATCACAGCCAGAGCCAGGGAGCCCCAGCCCACACCACAGCCAGAGCCAGGGAGCCCCGGTCCACTCCGCAGCCAGAGCCAGGGAGCCCCGGTCCACTCCGCAGCCAGAGCCAGGGAGCCCCGGTCCACTCCGCAGCCAGAGCCAGGGAGCCCCGGTCCACTCCGCAGCCCTGCCATGTGCAGTGTGTGTGTAAGGTGCACCAGAATCAATGTCACCTTCAGCGGCTTCACCCCGGCGCCACGGCTGAAGAAGCCATTAATCACCCCGGCCGGTCGCGGATCACTATAGCACTGCTAGGAAACTACGAGGGTCTCCATCCCTTATCGATTACAGCTCGCCTACTACCTGCGAGTAACTACACCCGAGTTACACAGGCTTCAGGGTGAGGAACTAAGCAGGACGGGCTGGCAAGCCGTGAGACACGTCTCTGGGAGATTTGTTTTCTGGACAAGCTGTGTTCAAAAGCAAAGCTGATTAGTGCATATCGTCGCTGTCCTGGAGGCAGTGATTGCTGGTCGCTCACCTGTGTTCAGGTCCCCCTGCCGCTGCTCCGTCACTGAACCCGCGTCCGCCTGAACACCAGCACTAACCCCGCCCCCAGCGCGCTGCAAACTTGCCATTGGCTGTCCGGGCTGCGACTCAGCGGCACGATTGGCTGGATGAGCCGTCCGTCAGGGTCACAAACGGGTCAGTGATGTAAGGGACGAGGCCGGGCCGGGGAGTGGCATATTGACTGAGGGGGGGCGGTGAGTCCGAAACTGCTGTGCAACTTCATACATACAGAGAACTGACACACGCATTGTGGAGCTATACTGCCGGGACAGTCAACTTATTTTGACAGACCTACAGTATTTCGGTTAGCATTTATTTTTTAGTAATAGTCAAACATAAACGGTGTCATTATACGTCACTTGTAAAGGCAGTATATGTATTTCTCAGCATGTGGACATATTACAGAATACACGGCTACAATATATTCCTGCAGTGCAGAAACATCCAGCCTGTTCTGCTGTGGATATGAAGGGCATTTTTGGCAGCAGCAGATACAGTGTAATCGATGACCAGCAGTGGTGGCTCTGGTTTCCAGTGTGACCGGGCACTTTACCACTGCGCCCCGGGACAGTATGCGCAGAATCTGGAGGCTCAATCAGGGGCCGCAGGGCGGACAGGAGCCACCGGCTATTTACACCGGGGCCCCCAAAAGGTGCATTAAATGGGATAAAAAGAAAACGGTGCTAACATACATGTAACGTGCAAATAAGTGACAAAACTAATAAGCCACCTGTTCACCGTGGCAGCCCATTTCATATGTATTTCTAAAACATCAACAATAATAATAATTATTATTATTTATTTTTTAGCAGACGCCCTTGTCCAGGGCGACTTACAAAATATAAACGCAATTCAAAATGCAATAATGTAGTGCAATTCAAGGCATAATACATTTTACAAATTCACAGTTTACACAAGCGTATACAGTAAACAATATATAAGCGCTTGCATCCTAGAATGAATACATTAGAATGTGTTTTTCAAGAAAATCTATGTACTGTACAATCAAATATGAAACAAAGATAAATATAAAATACGCACATGACACAGTATAAATAAATAATAGAATTAATACACATACATAAGAATAAAACAACACACAAACTAAAACGTGTCAATAGTTAAAACTGAGTTTATGAAGTCTAGACTGAAAAAAGCTCAGGGAGTGTGAATCTCTGACCCTCACAGGGGAGCTTTGCGCAGGCGAGCAATCCTCTCACAGTGAAGATTTAGAGCAGACAATCCCGGCACACAAAACAGCAGCTGTTCGGTGTGTAAACAAGACAGACGCGTGTTTATGGTCAGTAAACAACCGCACAGACAACCACAAACTTCTACACATGAACTCCGACATTAAACCATCACTGCAGTGGGACTGACATCCCTGCTCGACCGCCCCCACGTTCACCACCAGAGGTCGCCCGATCCTCCCTCTCTGCGGACTCTGTTCCCTGATCATTGCTTCCAATCATTCAATAATCATCCCAGTCTACCTGATTGTGTTTCGCACCTGTGCCACGCTTTGCTGACTGTGATACCTTGTATTTAAACCCATCTGTCCCGCTCGCCTACTAGTATTGGAGGGACCATCTGAAGCTTTTGCACCGAAAAAAGCGAAGCGCTCGACACAGGCTCTCCATAGTGACATCTGCTGGTCAATACGTGGCACTGCGACTGTATCGAGACAGCGAGGCGAAATGCAAGTGAACCCACCGTCCCCTGTGATCTGGAGTTCAATAAAGTCTGTGAAATAATGTTTCACAAACATGCGGCACCGATCTTGCTGTGTCACCAAAGTATACATAACACTGTAGGAGCCAATCACTTTTTTTTGCCCGTGTTATTATTTTGAATAAATATATTTTAATTCTGAATTAGTCTGTTTTGCGTTTGGACTAATTGTACTGTGTTTCTTAAAGAGGGCGAACTTTATGTACGTTCCATGCCTCTTTCGCTTGTATATATATATATATATATATATATATATATATATATATACACTCACCTAAAGGATTATTAGGAACACCATACTAATACTGTGTTTGACCCCCTTTCGCCTTCAGAACTGCCTTAATTCTACGTGGCATTGATTCAACAAGGTGCTGAAAGCATTCTTTAGAAATGTTGGCCCATATTGATAGGATAGCATCTTGCAGTTGATGGAGATTTGTGGGATGCACATCCAGGGCACGAAGCTCCCGTTCCACCACATCCCAAAGATGCTCTATTGGGTTGAGATCTGGTGACTGTGGGGGCCAGTTTAGTACAGTGAACTCATGTCATGTTCAAGAAACCAATTTGAAATGATTCGACCTTTGTGACATGGTGCATTATCCTGCTGGAAGTAGCCATCAGAGGATGGGTACATGGTGGTCATAAAGGGATGGACATGGTCAGAAACAATGCTCAGGTAGGCCGTGGCATTTAAACGATGCCCAATTGGCACTAAGAGGCCTAAAGTGTGCCAAGAAAACATCCCCCACACCATTACACCACCACCACCAGCCTGCACAGTGGTAACAAGGCATGATGGATCCATGTTCTCATTCTGTTTACGCCAAATTCTGACTCTACCATCTGAATGTCTCAACAGAAATCGAGACTCATCAGACCAGGCAACATTTTTCCAGTCGTCAACTGTCCAATTTTGGGGAGCTTGTGCAAATTGTAGCCTCTTTTTCCTATTTGTAGTGGAGATGAGTGGTACCCGGTGAGGTCTTCTGCTGTTGTAGCCCATCCGCCTCAAGGTTGTACGTGTTGTGGCTTCACAGATGCTTTGCTGCATACCTCGGTTGTAACGAGTGGTTATTTCAGTCAAAGTTGCTCTTCTATCAGCTTGAATCAGTCGGCCCATTCTCCTCTGACCTCTAGCATCAACAAGGCATTTTCGCCCACAGGACTGCCGCATACTGGATGTTTTTCCCTTTTCACACCATTCTTTGTAAACCCTAGAAATGGTTGTGCGTGAAAATCCCAGTAACTGAGCAGATTGTGAAATACTCAGACCGGCCCGTCTGGCACCAACAACCATGCCACGCTCAGAATTGCTTAAATCACCTTTCTTTCCCATTCAGACATTCAGTTTGGAGTTCAGGATATTGTCTTGACCAGGACCACACCCCTAAATGCATTGAAGCAACTGCCATGTGATTGGTTGGTTAGATAATTGCATTAATGAGAAATTGAACAGGTGTTCCTAATAATCCTTTAGGTGAGTGTATATATATATATATATATATATATGCTATAAATATATTTGAAATTAACGTACAGTAAAAATCCGATAAGGGCGATTATTATAATTATTATTATTATGTAATAAATTGAAACTTCTAAGCGTCAATCTAAAATTCAATATCTATGGTGTTCACAATGTGACTTCGGTGTTGTTTTGAGGAAGAGACATAGCAGTAACTGTGTTGAAAACGAGTAATATGTGAAAACAATAAAGTTTGTGCAACAGGGAAAGTGATGGTTATATAACAGAGGGCAAAAGAAGACGGAGGGAAGTGGAGAGAGACGTATGTGCTTGTATAAACAAGAATAGTGTTTGTGTTGAAGAGGCAAATGTGTTGGAGGGACATGATTGTGCAACTGGACAATTGGTGTAATTTAAAGATTTGTGTTTAAAAAATAATAATTTCTACACTACTGGGGTTGACTCTACAACAATATCTATCTATCGCTAAATCTATGTCTCTATAACTATCTCTACCTTTATATCTCTATCTAACTCGATATCTGTACATCTATCTAAATATCTATTTCTGTGTCTCTCTCAATAAATGTATTCTGTAGCGTCTGCAAATCTGTCTCCTCTCTATAACCCTCGGATCTGAGGTGGCTCAGACCTCTTTTAAGCATGATAAGTGGATTTAAGTGGATTTGATACATCGACACATATTCAACTCCAATTCGACACTGTCGGCTGCTGGTGTGACGTAAGAAGCTTTGTTTGCACCTATGGAATTGCAGTTAAGGAAATGGTTTTTAATTTTCTTTGAGCAACTACCAAGTTACCCACAGAGCAGATCCCTTTCAATCAAATGAAAAACCATTAAAGGCGTCACTTTATAATTTCAACAGATAGAAGAGTTATAAAGAAGTGCCGTTCACCGTTTCTCCAGCAGAGGAATCTGGCTCAGTCACTGCAGAACAGGGACAACCACACAACCACAAAAAGACACTCCAATAAACACCAAACCAACAACAATGCAACTGAGTGCAAAACAAATAGTATATCAAATAGTTAAACAATGAAACAGAGGAACATGCATGAGAGGAATTTAAATAGAGTGCAAATTAGTGAAATTCGAATAAGCCCAGTCTTTGTCTTAGTATAACTGTAAGTCATACGAACAACAGGCACTCAGTGCGGTATTTTACCTCCCGGGTCATGTTCATGAAGTTCCTCACCGCATCGTCTAGTATGGCTCCCCAATATATAATCTTTCAGTCGTGTAAACGTGTGAATCGTTTTCTCCTTTCTACTATCTACTCTGTCAGTTCCTGGCATTCCCTAATGTAAATACAGATGTTTTGTTTTTTTCTTATGTTTTTTTTTTCATTGTGGTAAAATTTAAATATGATTCTTACAATACTTTGTGTTGCCAAACCAAAACTTACCATTCAGGCTTAAATGTCTGTTTTACAGTTAAATGCATTAACATTAATGTTTGTGTGAAAATACAAAATACAGCTGCTGTATTCTGTCAGTAAATTACATTTTGAACAGTTTAGTTGTTTTTTAAATACAACAATAACACAGTATTATATGTAAATATACTTTAAAAGTGAAACCAAAACCATTGACCCCTTATTAAAATACCCAATGCCCTTCTTGCTCACAACCAGAGTTTCATTTTTACTAGTCACTGTCTGATTGGACATCAGTACCTAAAACTGTGAGGCAATAAACTCTGTCAAATCTGTCAGCATCACCTACAACAGGTTCAATATGCTCTCTAACTGGAATTATACCTGCTGAGTTACCAAACCATGAAGTTTACCATTCAGTCAGCTGCAGTTTAAAATTGGTGGAAGAAAAATATAACTATACTGACATAATAAAATTAAATATAAAAATGGTTTTCTTGTTCTGCTGCTAATGATGGAATTTAAACTTTTAAGTTGGATGGAGCCATCTGTCCTGGAATCAATTATACATTACATTTTATACAGCCAATATATAAAAGAAGTGTAGACTTTGTCTTAAATAAATATTCAAGTAATGATTATTTACTATTTTAATATTTCATTGTTAATGGATTCTTATGCAAAATATCTGTCACAAAGTATGATCTTATTTCAGTGCAGTGATGGGCAACTCCACCCCTCCACCCTCACCCCTCAAACAAGGTAAGCATTATGTCTGATGAACCCTTACAAGAAAAACCATAAGAATAAATGAAAATATATCAATACGTATTTCAAAAAGGCCTTTTAAACCTCTTTAAATAATCCATGAGAACCGCACGTACGACTCTCTCTCAGTCCTCAAGGCGAGGTCCGCTCCGCTGCCTAGTGCTCTGTTGTGGTTTCTGCAGTGGTAACTATGATGGTGTGTACAGTGCGCTGTGTATTTTGAATGGGTTCAGTCTGTTAAGGGACACTATCTGCTGCAGTTGTTTTGTTTATTTAGACATTATTATTGCAAATATATTTATTGTTGTCTTACTTATACCACATGGCTGAATAAAATGTATAACACTAAGGTGACAAACAGTATTCTGGTATCCAAGGTATTTTTATTATTCATATTATTCACTATTAGATAATGTGAGATTATTGCAGCACTAACAAATACAAATCTGGAGACCAATGTATTATTGTTATTACTTATTAGTTGTGGTTTTGATAACATAATCCCAAATCTAGAAATCATTGTAGCAGACTAAACCTCAGTATTTATTATGGATAGTCCTAATAAAACAAAATGTTTTTTTGAAGTGATCTGGGACTTTCCAGCACTGTTGTGTTGAATGGAGGGGCTGCAGTGTGTGTGTGTGTCTGTCTGTCAGTGCTGTGTGGGATGTGTACATCAGTTGGGGAGCTGTGACTGGGAGAGGGCATCTCAGGGGCATGGGGATATATAGTCCCAGCCCCCACGGAGGAGAAGAGCAGAGAATGAGACAGAGCTCAATGCTGTGCCAGTTAAAGCAGTTGCTCTGCAAATAAAAACTGTTGCTTCAAGACTCACTCTCTCTTACTATTGGAGGTTTTACAGAATCTGTGATTCCTGTATCAGGAGCCAGGAATGTTTCAACATGTATCACATGCCAAACATGGTCGGCGTACTTAATATCACAGACTCAAAATACTGAGTTGTAGTTTAAAGGGTAAACACACCAGAACACAGTACAATTGTACCAGTGATAGGCAGTGTGACAGAACAAATAAATACCCACATATCAGATACATACGTGCAAATATATTTAGCCATTATGATAATAATAAAACCTTAGATAACACCAAGTTCCCAAGCAGTACACTCATAGAAAAGGAATGCAGCATTTTCACTGGCTAGCTGGGTATCAATCTGGCTGTAGGGTGGAAGTATAGGAGCCAAATGCGGACTAAAGGACACACAAGAGCACGGTCAAAAAACAGGCGAGAGGTCAGAGCTGGTAAACAGGCGTATCAAAGGAATCCAGGAATCGTAGTCAATAATACAAGCAAGAGGTCTATTCACAGGTAATCAGGCAATGGAGGAGATCCGAAAGGCAAGTGTCGAGAAAAGGAAAGCTACGGTCAAAATACAAGGGACAAAAGTAACTGGAACTACTGTGCGTGGAACTAAAACTCTGAAAAACTGTAAAACTTCGCACTGAATGGATGAAACAAAGGGGTATAAATACTAGAAGCTGATGAACCAGGCAACATGAGACAGGTGAGTTAATTGATTGATGGTGTGTAAATTATTATCTAATAATAAGGTGAGTGGAACGATAAAGCTATAGGAAAACTGGGAGTGCAGCGACATCTAGTGGCGAGCTGGGGTACAAGGCATAGGCATGACACTGGATTCACCGACTACAAAATAACAACAAATAATAAGAGAGAGAGAGTTGGGTTTGATGTGTGTTCCAGCCTTTCTATACACAGCGCTACTCTCAGTCTCTTCTTCGGCTCCCCTGTGGGGCCTGGGCGACCCGATGTATCCCCTAGCCCCCGCAACCACCTCTGCCCAATTAATGCTCCCCCACTGTTCCCATGTGGCGTAAACCTGTGACCCCTGAAGTCCCGGCAATTACCTCCAAAATAGAGGGATAGAGGAGTCTCAGATGTCCAAACAATCTTCTCCCCCCCACCCCCAACACTCAGAACTGACGGACACACACAGACACACTGCAGTCCCTCAAAATAGTGTAGCAGTCCTGAAAGGTGGGGCTACAAGGGTAAGCATCCTGCAGGAAATGGTACATTGTACCGGACCCCCAGCAGGGTCAACTCTACAGTACTCCAGAACACGACAGGGACCACTCACTGGTCCGGATCATGGGCTACAACCCCCGTCCCTGCAGTGCATAACTATGAGATGATGTGCAGCTAGTCAAATTATTGTATTTGTTACAATTGACCCCTTAAGTATTAACTGATACATTTAAAACAACTGGTTCAGTATTTAAATATATTGAACGACGGTTTGTACAGTGACCAGAAAATAAAATGTAATGTGGTTAATACATACGAGATGAACATGTTTTTATTTATTTGTCTTATTAGTCAGCGGTCTTGTGTTTATCTTTCTTACTCATTTTAGTTTTACTAGGTTGGCTACACAGAAACCTGCAGGATAAGTAATTAAGATCTAATAATAATAACAATAATACAATCCCCTTCATCAATATACAACAAATTGTTATGCAGCCATTGTCGTTGTCCAAGATTAACCATGTTCAGCAGTGTATTTTAAAAGGCACTGCACTGCCCATTCAAGGCAAAACAACTTTAACTGAAACCCTCTGTCACAATGTTACAATTTCAAAGAGCATATTAAAATGCAATCTGGAAGACTGCTACAGATGCCTTAAAACTATGCACAAAGCTAAATGACCAATCCAGTTTTATTTACATAAAGAGCATTGTGTTTTATTTGCTTAATGCATTGTCCAACTGTCTGCCTTTGATTTTACAAATTGGACATTTCCTTGAACATTTTACAAATTGAACATTTCTAACAATGCAAGTGAAGGCAGGCAGTGACATGTTCTTTTCACTGAACTTATCGTCTCTGTTTTTCAGAGTTCGATCAGGAATGGAGGCAGGTTTCCTGGGGAAGAGAGTAAGTGCAGAGAAGCAACAGAAAGGAATCTAAAAGAGTCATACTGTTCCCAAAGAGCAGTACAGTCACAGCACATATGCCTCTGAATTAAACACTGATTTTATATAGCAATCTGCAGCCTACATTAAAATTATTAGGCATCCCATCAAATGTTTAATTCCAGATAAGAAATTAGAGAAATTAGAAATTTCACTACTGGAAAGACCATTCTGAAAGGCTGTTTTGGAATCGTAGGACATTAAGAAGTGAAAATGCAAATTAGTGATGAATTGTCGGTGTTGAATTGTACCTGGTGATGGAATGTCTGTGATGAAATGTCATAGACACAAGACAATACTGTATAATAGCTGATTCTGGCAGCTAACAAAGTGGTTTGACCTTGATTTTTGTGTTCTCGAATCTGTGAACTAAGAAGGCTGTTTTCACACTTTTCTTGTCTGTGGTGATCAGTCAGTTAAAATTAATGGCTTGTGATCTCAGGCAATATGATGGTTCCTCATTGACCAGAGGACTGCGCACCATCATCTGTGTTTGCCAGCCGATTTATAACTTCTCAGTCCATCGTCTTGAATTTATGAGAGAGTTATGTGCCTCCAGAATTAGCCTTACATAAGACATCCTTATGTAAATCTATAAGTGTCTGCAGTAACATCAGTCAACAGAGTTGCATGAGTTGTGTTTTGCATGGCTGAGTGCGCAGCCCTACAAACACTTTTCTTGTCGACAGGGAGAAAGAGAGGCTGATGGAGAAAATCAGGAATTTAAAGCCACCAGGTGATGAATCACCAGAATTCAGGATCCTGATACACGGGCAAATCAGTGCTGGGAAGTCCAGTTTCCTCAACACAGTTGGTTCCATCTTCGAGGAACGTTTGGTATCCCGGGCAGGAGTTGGTGTGGGCAGTACAAGTATTACCAAGAAGGTTAGTAGTAGTCTAATGTACAAATAAATATTTTAATTAGACAGAATGAATATTGCTTTTCCATTGGGTTGTTTATAATTATGGGCATACATTCATGTCTAAATACCCCAGGAATCACTTAGGAATAATTAATGCATTTCCTCAGAGTTATGATCACATGAACACTAACCATGTTATACATGTGAACTCATGTGTTAATCCGGATGTTTTCCTATATCAATACATGAGCAATTTTAAAGTGAGACTGGGCTGATACATAAAGATCTCATCAACGCTGATGTCTTTTAAATTAATTTGTGACACAGAGCTCCAGCATACGATAAAGCAAATGCAAACTGTGACACAAATAAGGACATAGATTGGTTTTATTGACTGTGGTTTGGTATGGCTCTTGACCTTTGACTTGCTGTATCCTGCAACCATGAAGACTGTTGTGCAGTAAAGAGTTTCAAATAGCTGCTGATTCTGAGCTCAGATGACTCATTATGTGAACCACATCATCAGACCTCATGACACAGTCTTGGCAATGTTTCGATTGATTGGTGGGGATATATATTGCCTATTATAATGGACTGAAAGCTCAGTGCTGTCTTCGGTGAGTAAAGTGTTTCAGTGTCCTGGGTATTTGTTCTTGTGAAGAGCTCTGATCTCCCAGTGCAGAAGTCTTAAAGTGTCTTTAACTGATCTAGCACTGCTCAGCTGGAAACACACTTGTAATGGTCCTATTCAGAATATAGCGTCTTCATTTAAGCTAAGAAACCAATAGCTCCTCTTTAAGATTAAAGAAAGAAAATCAAGCCACATCACTCTTTAGATGTTTGTCACTCAATGATGAAAACTTGTTAGACACCAGTATTCTTTTTATAGGATAAATACAAATAACTGAAATCGTCTTTTTATCTTGTGTAAACCAGTTTACTCCCTACCATTTAAGAGATAAAAAAACAGGATCATATTTGCCCTTCGCTCTGTGTGACGTCATGGGCATGGAGACCGGAGATGGGCAGGGGATGCATCCCGATGACATCATCAGTGCAGCAAAAGGACACATGAAAGACGGATATGAGGTAAATCCATTTGATATACTATAACCCTCCCACAGCCACCTCATTTCACAACTCATCTGCTCACCTGTTCAGGATGTTATATATAACACACATCTGTTTCTAGTTCCGAGGTTAAAGATCTCTGAGCCTTATCAAGCTGTTTTTGGACAAATCTATACTAGTGTTCATTGTTGTTCAGATCTGCCCACAAAATTGCATGTAAGAAAAAATGTCAAAATATTCGCAAACATGAATTATTTAATTTTTTCTTTCTCTCTCTGTAAGTTTAATCCTGCATCACCCCTGAAACCTGACACCAGTGAGAGACCACCTATGAGAGATCAGGCTTACTGCATCGTCTACATTGTGGCAGCGGATCAATTAAACCTCCTGTCAGATCATATTCAGGGGAAAATGAAGAAAGTCTGCAGCGAGCTCAATGTTATGGGTGAGGCAGTCTGAATGGAGACACCATTCTTGATGATGAACTTAGTTAAAACCTTTGCATTGTTCAACCTCAATCATGGCATCTGCAGAAAATGCAACTAAACTGAAATTATGACCAGAGGAAGTATTACTTTTAACAAGGGACGTCTGTGACACATAAACCTCAGTTTCAAGGCCATTGTGGCAATCAATGTGTATTATATGTTATATAGTGAGTTATGTACAAGTCTGTCAGGCCCAGAACATGGCTGTTCCTCAGATCACCACCAGAGGTCTCCAACACACCAGTTCTAATCTCCCCTTCTCTGGCTCTTTGCTTCCCCGCATAATTATTCAATAATGAGTTGCGGGGAAGCAAAGAGCATTAACAGGGATAGGTGTGAGCAAAATGATTAGAAGAGATGAGGCAATCATTTTGCTTACACCTGTCCCCAGTTACCTCTCCCCTTCCCTCAGTATATACACACCTCTGTTTGTAAACTTCTGTGTGAATTCTTGTTTGCCTACGTTGCAGCATTTCTGAGCCTATTGGAGCATTTCTGGGCATTGTTCTTCATTAGCCTTCTAGTTATTGAGCAATGCTTTGCCTTATTTGACCTTGTCTTCTGGATTGCCGTTCTTGAATTGATCGCCCGATCGCCTGACCTCTTGCTCGTTTACCTGTCCTGCCTCACAGCTCTCCTTTGGTACTGTGTTTGCCGTCCCCATACCTTTCGCTTGTTCTCTGACTTTGTCTCTAGCCTCACTCTTGGATCCATCACCCCTGTCCTCATCGGCGTAACACTCATACAAAGGACAACATATTGCTATCTGTCTACATGTTGTATGTTAAATATAAGTAATATTCATCTTCGTTTCTAGTTCATTTATATTGTGTCTTTTTAAATCCAAAAAAGAACATATAAACTGAAATTGGATGTTAATGAACTGGGTATTGATGCGTATGTTGATTTATTTTGGAGAGCTGGAGGTCAGTTTTGGTGTGTAGTCCACAGTAACACTCACAGTTCAGACCCAGTGAGGTCGCCTGATTGTATAAAACACGAGACGGCAGGGAAAACTGATTTTGCTCTTTTGCTCAGGTCTCCCTCAGGTGGTGCTGTTGACTAAGGTAGACAAAGCCAACAGACTGGTCAAGGAGAATCTCCGCAAAGTGTACACCAGCATTTACATGAAAGAGCAGGTAGGCTTGAATGAAGGCTGCTGGAAATATGCGTCTCACTGTCACACAGCCCCCCGGCAAGCTCTTCATCGCAGGCTGCTTCAGCTCAGCACAATGCGCAAAGATACAGTATAAGAGGACAGGGGAAAACATCTAAATCTAGTGACCAGTGTGAGCAAAACAGGATCTTAAGGGATTAAAGTATCAATGAAGTCAGAAAATGATTGGATTTAATGTTTACTGTGTAGACTGAAGAGCTGTCTAGTAGAAAATTATTCTGCTTTCTAACATATTATAATAGTTTTGAATACATAGAATTGTAATTTATTATTATGCTGCTACTATTAATAGTAGCACAAGTTAATAACAAGAAACACTTAAGATTTTGCCATCAATCTGTACAATAAGACACCTTCTTAGTTTCCAGTTTTGCAGTGATATTTTAATGCACATAATTAAAGGCTGGATTCAATTGGTATCAAAATGATTTGATAAGATTGGTTGCTTAAATTATTAATTATTTTATATTTTTTATTGAAGCAAGGCCTTTCATAATCTTTAACATAGGAAATGAAATGAATGGACAGAACTTAATATATAATTATCAATAATTATGTTATCCCCTATTAGGATGCTGTAATGTTTGTGTGCTGTATCACATGCTGGGACTGAGCTTCATAAACCCCTCCTCCACCCATGTGTTTCAGATTGAGAAGTGCAGTCAGACACTTGGCATCCCAGTCACTCACATCCTCCCAGTGAAGAACTACCATGAGGAAACCAGCCTGAATGATGATCTTGATGTCCTCACCCTCTCTGCCCTACTGCAGATACTTCACTTCACCAGCGACCGCTTTGAGAATGTGCTGCAGGCAAAAGGATTTTAATTGAATTTTATTTATATAAAAGCAGTGTGTTGGAAAGATTAAAATGTCCATAGTGCAATAGTCTGCATATTAATACCCATTGTATAAACCCAAAGCAATTACCTCCAGCAACATAAAACAACTCTCATCATGATTCAACATTTCAATTTTTTTTTCTTTTTACGTTAACATCTGCATTCCTACACAATCACGTCACAAAATACCTGACTCCAATCGATATTTTGCAGTCTACAGACCCACAGAACTGCAGGATGATAATATCCATCCTCCTCTGAGCTGTATTTTTGCATAATACCAAAGATGCTCTCAGAGATGTTGCATTTACTCAAGATAGTCGACTCCGCATATATAACAATGGAACATTGGTCATACCCAAAATGTTGCATTATGGGAGTAACAAAGAGCTCTGTGTCACCTGCTGTTTTTGTAGAGGCCTACTTGTGCTTGTGACTTTCAATTAGTGCTCACAAGCTCTCATGCACTGAGTGCGGTCATGGGAGAGTAGCAGATAGTTGTCCGTGCAATTAAGTTTTACCATATGTTACATTCATAAATTATATGAGCGCATATGCAAAGTCCCATTCAACTTAGGTGGATATATGGCAAAAACCTGCATATGGCATTGACTATTCCCCGGGTGAAAGTGTTTTCTGACAACACACAACAAGCACGATAAGATACACATTAGTCATTTCAAAAATATTGATTTGAGTCAAACAAAAACTGGATTACTGGTGCAGTTTGTGTTCCTTTTATATAAACATGTATCATTAACAAATACCTGCGTTTTGTGTCATTGAGTTAAGATTTGTACTTTGATGTCTCTCTAGTCTAACCTCTTTCAAGCAACCCTGTCAGATCAGGCAGCCTGTAGCCGGGTCTACATACAATTAGAGGAACCAGCTACTTTCTTGTAAGCAACTATAGATTGAAACTGAAAGAAAACACGTTCAACAAATTAAATGTATTATGTACCACAGTGGATATATCATACAGCAGGAAATATGTATTAGATACAAAAGTAGATACATCATATAGCTGAAAATATAAATCATAATACATATTTCCTGCTGTATGATATATCCACTATAGTATATAAATACATTTAATTTGTTATTTTTTAATTGAACATCCATATCTTCTGTTAACTCATCATTCAGTTACAATTTAGGTATGAACACATTCAAAGGCCAATGTATTCATTCTAAAAGCAGATTTTGTTGCACTGAAAGTGAAAGCTTTGCTGAATGCACTGAGAAACAGAGGCAGTGATCAAACCAAAAGTGGCAGCCCTGCTGGAACTATATATATATAGTGAGACAGAATGCACTTTGGCTTTTCTAATTCTGCCTTAGAGGTAAGCATCCCTCCCGTCCACCAATAGCAGTAGTATAAGACACAAAGGGTATGAGTTTATGATGATGTTTACTACATACATATCCAGAAATACTTCATTTTTAAAATAAAGAACTGGAAGAATTGGAACTCATAAACCTAGGAGCCTGGCCCTGCCACAGGCTGGGGTCAGGGAACACACCTCTGTGTGAAGAGCAAAGTGACATTTTGCACAATACAGTGTGTAGAGGGTTTCCCTATGAATGAAAGCAGGGGGACAGATTGGCAAGACCTGTCTTTCATAGAGAAAACACTTTCTACAGAAAAGCATTGCTGCTGCAGAGGGGAAAAACAGATGCTTCCAGAAAATAAAAATCCCTTCAATAAGATGAAAATCCAAGGGCAGGTTTAACGGAGATGCCTTTCATGTAGCCGACCATATGATTATATTCACATTTTATTTATATTTTTTCTTTGAGACAATTGGTTATCTTTAGGCTTTCTGAGTTTCTTGCTCTGTGTTAGAAGGGCCTTCATCACGTAATAAAACACTCACCTACAGTCAATGATTATGACTGATACCTGCTAACCGTGTTCTTATTAGTCTGCCTTGGGGTTGACAGTTCTAGTGTGTTACACCTATGTGCACCCTGCGAATGTGTGATAATCTGTGGACTCTGATTCATGACATGAACATCAAATTGGCTGGAATTGCAATACACTTTGTATTTAAAAATAGATTCCAAAAGTGATCTAAATGTAACCTGCTTATGGTAGTGAATGGGAGTGAGGTTTTGCATCAGAGAGAATATTCAAAATAAAGTAGTCTGTAACTGAATATGTGTTGAAACTATCCCAGCGCTGTTGCAGTGGTGTGTTGTCAACAAAGCTGAACCGCAACTCCAGCCAATAACCAAACACAACCAACTCACTGCCAGTATTGTGCCAGTGGATCAGAGGTACTGAGCCACTCTCAGCAGCAGCAAGAAAACAGAAATACAACACTGACACAGGGAACTATGTATCTGTTTCCATTAAAAGTGAAACAAAAACCATGTATCACAGTCCTGCCCCCCTTCTCTTTCTCCTCAGCATTATCAGACACAATTGTGTGGACAACCAATCTCAAAAAGTTTCATTTTTATAATTCACTGTCTGATTGGACCTCAGTGCTCCTCTGTGAAGATATAAATTCACCTGATTCTATCGGCAGCATCCACAGCAGCTCAAGAACGTCTAACTGGTAAGTCAGTTACATGATTGACTAATATACATTTGCTTTCTAACCAGAATTATACATTACTTTTCAAACTCTGTTGCACTTTGCTTGTTTAAAAAACAGAGAGTGTCTTTTATGAGTTGTGAAAGTAGATTTAAATAATGTACTATTTAAAGGAGCTTTTAAAATTCTGTTGCAAATTATAGCTTGCATACTTTTAAGCGTTTTTGTTTTTTAATTAGGGATCAAATATTCAAATACTCTACAATTGCAGGAGTAGAATATCAAATGATTTGAAATTTCTACAGGTAGAACTTTTGTGTTTGTGTAAATACATTTTTTAACTTATATAAATATCCTAATCATTTAGAGAATATTATATGTTGTTGTTAAATGGATTCCTGTGCAATATGTCTGTGTCTAAATACAATTTTATTTCAGAGCAGAGATGGGTAATGAAAAATCTAAACAAGCCTCCACACCCCCCCAAGGTAAGACCCTGCACTGAATAGAGTTTTGATAGCCTATACCAAACTGTCCCTCTCCCTAGATATATAATATACAGATATGCAATTTAAAAAAATGACAGAAACTGATAAAAAATACATAAACGCATGCGTTGAACATTGGAACAATTAAACAAAATCAATTACTAAACTGGAATGTTATAGAGATGTTAAACCGGCTGAGACTGATTGCCTGGCCATTGACACTGAGCTGACAGGACAGAGAGGCTGAGCGCTGGGGAGAGACGCGGTGCTGCTGTCCTGCTCACAATACACACATAAGGGACGAGTCTTCCTCAGTTCTTCCTCCAGAGTCCCGGTCCCGCACCTGCCCGACCGGAGGAAACTGCGCTGACAGCACCGCAACTCCATTACACTGGGGGGTCAGGGACGTTTCTAGACTTCCTGTTTGAGGACAGACTCCCGCCAGTCAATGCATGTGTCCATTCACACAAAACACTATAGGGACTTAAAACTGCCATCGTGTGAGAAGCGCAGGCACAATGTGCGCATACTGTGATCCTAAAATGCCTAGAACACGTCTGAATTGCAATGCAGACACCATTACTTTAATAAGAATTAAATCCCCTTCAATAATACAAACACAAATCAAGTCTGATGCAAGATGAAGTGGACTGTAGAAAGTTCAGCAATACGAGCCACAAAGGCACAGTGATCTCTTTCACACGTCTATCATTTATTTCAGAATGTGCTCAGTGGAGGAGGATGACCTGGGGAAACACGTAAGTATAATATACTGCATGTATTTAGTGATCTGCAAAAGAGAGAAAAATAATTTAAAAAAATCAAATTCAACGTTGAAATTTGTAATATGTAGATATTTAATACATAAAAAACACTGTGTTTCTTATGGGCCCAAATTAGTGCCAAAAGTATAGAATTTTAAATATATATATATATATATATATATATATATATATATATATATATATATTGTAAACAAACAAAAAAAGTTGAGAATCAAAAATAAAACAATCGAAAGCAAAATGTACAGAATTGTAAACTAAAATAATTATATAAAAAACAAAATCATATATATTGAAAGGGAATAATAAAGGAGACACTGCAGTCCCTGTCTTTGGTTGCGATGCTGCGATCTTTGCTTTCGCCGTTTCTTTACTTTCGGTTTTTATCTCCGTTTACGAGTATCGTCACTGTTTCGCCGTGAGGGCGGGGCTTAGACAGAGGCTCTCCATTGGTCCAGTATGTTGAGTGACGGTTCTTCTGACCCAATCAGTGCGCAGGTGGGCTGGTCTGGATGGTGTCGACCGTCTCGGTTTCGGCAGCAGCGCCGGTTCAGCGACTCATTAAACCCCTGTCTGCGCAGACCTGCAGCCGAGAGCTGCGCAATCACTGATCACCGCCATTGAGCCCAACATACAGCACTGACACACAACACAGCACTCACCGGCTCCGTGCACAGTGACATGTTAATATCATGTTCATATTAATGTCACCTGCAGAGCACTTTAATTCAGCTGCTCAGATAACACAGCGCCAGACTGATGGAGCTCACATCATTTAGCAAGAGGCAGATGGAGGGGCATCGTATTCATTAAGAGCATGTGATGTCCCAGTTTATGTTTAGGTAAGAAACACACACACATAAACACATATGCACAGTCATCTACAAAATCACTGGCACCATTGATAAAGATGAGAATAAAGGCTGTTTAAAATTAACACATATGTAATATGTAGAAAACGATTGTCTATAACTTTAATTAAAAACATGCTTTGTTTATAATTAAATTCCAAAGTCATGTACACTGTAAAAAATGCAATCTACTTAAACAAAAATATGGTAACATTATTACACATATTATTTTTGAGTAGTTTTTAAGATTTTAAGGTGAAATCTACCCAAATAAATTAAGTAAAATTTCCTAAATTATTTAGTCTATGGCACACGATGAATTTAATATTATTAGTGGAATGTTCTTTTTTATTTTATGTTGTCTCAAAAATAAATCAAGTAAAATTTACTCATTTGTATTAATTAAAATGACTTAATTATAAAATTATGATACATAATGCAGTTTTTGTTGACAAACATGCTTTTATTGTCTTTTTGGACTGTAACCGTAAATAACAAATAATACAAATATATATAAAATGTAAGCAGCAGTTTTAATACATGAAAAAAAATCTACATTTCCCATGTCATTGAGAAACATAATTTTGTTACACAAAAACATGTGCATACAAATTTGTTTCTGTGATAAAAGTCACATTCTGGACTAAAACTTTTTAATTACAACATGTAGCAAAACGTATAAATCCATTTATACTAGCTAAAAGCTTGTATGAACAACAATCATGTAGAACAGTATCAAACGCTCAATCAGTGCAGTTTTTTTTCACCAGAAGTTGGTAATAATGCTTTGTCTCTCATCTAAGACATGAGTTTGTTTTTAAGTTTTAGTAATTTGGGGGAAAACTTGCACACATCCAGTTCTAAGAAGAGCTTCTGAAAGGCCTCAAATATGTGCCTCAGTTCTTTCGGGTAGGTGAGGTTTAGTGCATACGTCAGTCCAGGAAGAACAGCACAGGCTCTAGCCAGATTTTCCAAGCCAGCCATTACTTGCACCCCCTCCAAGATGATGCTGACGTCCTCCTGATCATCCCTCTTGCAGATGGCAATTTTCATTATATGCGGCAGGAGATCTTGCTGCATTGTCACACTGTAAAACAAACATTAAATACATTTTTTTATCTTGTCTGTCTATCTATAATTTCGATAATTATAAAGTTGATTTGTGTACAGTTGTAAACAAACATTTTGAAACATTTTTCTTATAACAGC
This sequence comes from Amia ocellicauda, assembly GCF_036373705.1. Lineage (NCBI taxonomy): Eukaryota > Metazoa > Chordata > Actinopteri > Amiiformes > Amiidae > Amia > Amia ocellicauda. Next base: position 25,162,761 of record NC_089868.1, on the reverse strand, counting down.
TTAAAATGCTAAGACAACTTGAAGTAAAAATATGTTTCAGTGGACCACACAGACTGTCAAAATAACAAGCTCAAATACAGTTTCACCAATGACAGAGGGTGTATTCAGGGAAAAATAAAAATTAAAATGACATTTGGTGACACTAGTGCAGGGGGGGGGAAACTGTAAATAAACCATGTTTACATGAGGAATATAGTGCATTCATAATGTAAAACAGCCCCCACATTAATTCTAATTTTCAGTTTACTTATTCTGATGTTGATCCCGAGCTGTAAATGTAACTGGTCCTACTCGCACCGCTCCAAGCAGAATTTGAACCAGCGTCACCGGCATTGGAGGTGGGTGCACTTACAAGGACGCTAAAGATCATAGCCTCTAGCATCAGGCACTGGGGCACCTCTTGAGGCCAAGTGGAGTGAGGTTTACTCACACAGCTCTTACTAGCTGGTCTCTGTTACATATAAATGAGATTACACTCTGCCTTACATCACCCCTTTTGGGTTTGAGGACTGAAAGATATAACCTAATTTTTTTTTTTGGTTACACTATTTTGTTGGTCCACTTTAGACATTCTACTAACTGTAAGTAACTACTCTCGTTAGAGTATTAGTAGACTGCAAGTAAACTGTTAGGTTAGGGTTAATAGATTACATTGACATGTAGTTGCAAAGTTACTTATAGTCAGTAGAATTTCTAAAGTGGACCACCAAAATAAAGTGTAACCTTTTTTTCATATAGTGGCTGACAAAAATCTCATTTGTGTTAAATATTTTCACAGTAGTTTTAGACAATTTAATTGAAAATAAGTATTGTTCAAGTTCGTCCCCTTGGAATTATAAGGTTCTATCTGACATTTTTGTCAAAATTGAGTTATTCACATATTCTTATTCTGTGACAACTTATGTACATTATGTGACGTTTTTTTTTTTTATTGTGTACATTTTAAGACTTTTTATTTAGAAAACAAAAAGGTTCTGTCTACAAAGTTGAACCAGAACCCCATCTATCTATCTATCTATCTATCTATCTATCTATCTATCTATCTATCTATCTATCTATCTATCTGTCTATTTATCGAATTCTATCTATCTGTCCATCTCTCTAATTCTATCTATCTCTCTATCTCATAATTCTTCTCTCTCTCTCTCTCTCTCTCTCTCTCTCTCTCTCTCTCTCTCTTCTGGCTATTCTTTCTCAAGTCAACATCAAACAAACTTTTCAATCCATACTGATCTCTAGAGAGAAAGCCATTTAACTGTCCCACTTTCTGTGGAATAAAGTCCTGGTCAGATTACAGTAGCTGCTTTCTATCTAAACCAAAATAAACTTTAACTAACGGTTCCTGCAATAATCTGTTTAATTACCCACCATATTCCTACCTAAAATTAACATCTACACTGGACAAAATATTTAGCACTGCCTTTTATGCTTAACTTGAACCAGAAAATAATGAGTTGTCATAGAAAACATTAAATTTAACTTTCTCATACATGTCGACACATTGTTACAACACTAATTTAATGTTTTAAAACAAATTATAAGTAATCTGTTTGTGTTTCTTGGAAATTATTGCTTCAATTGATGTTTTGCAAGATAGAACCTTATAATTCCAAGCAGAAAGTGATTGTTCCCCATATCATTTTTGCTATATGGAATACAAAATCTTTGAAGTTCAATATCTCAAAACCGCTCAGATTGCAGATAGAACCTTATAATTCCAAGGTGGGGAGTTGCATTTCTAAATGTAACAAAATGTACAAATGCATTGGAGATAAGACAATCGTTCGCATTTTCTTCACAAAACAAGTCAAATATTGGATTTCCTTAATTTAAGACACCTGATTCAACTCATCAACTTGTCAGAATAGGCATCGACATGAGACAACTAAAATATGCGACGTCGTCAGCGATGTTCCTGAATTACAGTGAACACAACTGGTCTATTCTGAAAGAGTATTTAAGAAATGATAAGAAACGTATAATTTAATAAGGCTTACCTTTTAATGTAATGACGTTCGACCGCTCCGCCAAAATGTCGTCTGATCACTGCCGTTCACTTTCAAATGAAAATGGTGTCTCTAAATAAAACTGCACAATTGAACTAATTCTCTTAAAATAAATAGGTAGCCTTCTTTCCTTAATTTTTTTAGCTTATATTTATTAGCCTTAAAATTGCAGAAATTTCCTTAAATAAAAGAGGAAAATGTATCTCTTGGTTTTATTAGTGAAAAATCTCAATATTTTATATCAAACACTAAACCACAATTTTATTAATTAAATTTACAAATTAATTTTAATTTTCACGTTATTTTTTTGTGTGTGAAAATTATAAGAACCATGACTGATTTTTCACAGTGTAGTTGCACCACTGAGTATAGTGGTGACAGTCAGATCAGCTCACCTGCTCACTGATTGGGTTAGGAAGAACTGTCACTCAAACCTACTGGACCAATGGAGAGCCATGACACACGCCTCCCTCTAAGCTCCGCCCTCATGTATTTGATATAATTATTTTTGATTACAATTCTATACATTTTGCTTTTTATTGTTTTATTTTTGATCAATTTTTTCTCAACTTTATTTTTTTTGTTTACAATATTTTGTATTTTAAATTCATTACTTATGTCACTAATTTGAGCCCATAGTTTCTGCTGAACTCTTGTTCAGTGGCACGTAAGGAATAATCTGAACTTGACTGTAATATGTTTTTGTTTTAAACACAAAAGTGAATATAAGGGTGATTCTTCAACTACAAGCATTTTGACCAAAACATAATGATTACAAATCAAAGTGGTTCAAAATAGAATATTTCAATTCTAAAATATTAGCTACATTTATTACAAAAAGGATGCTATGACCAGCAGTCACTTATTCATTTTAGAATGTATACATTTAAAATCATTTTCATGAGGTCCATGTGAAAAAAGTAATTTCCATCACAATTGTAAAAGTCTATTTTAATTTAATATACAAAGTTACAATTCATGTAATGAACAGTGAAACTGTTTAATTACACACACACACACACACACACACACACACACACACACACACACATATACACTCACCTAAAGGATTATTAGGAACACCTGTTCAATTTCTCATTAATGCAATTATCTAACCAACCAATCACATGGCAGTCGCTTCAATGCATTTAGGGGTGTGGTCCTGGTCAAGACAATCTCCTGAACTCCAAACTGAATGTCCGAATGGGAAAGAAAGGCGATTTAAGCAATTCTGAGCGTGGCATGGTTGTTGGTGCCAGACGGGCCGGTCTGAGTATTTCACAATCTGCTCAGTTACTGGGATTTTCACGCACAACCATTTCTAGGGTTTACAAAGAATGGTGTGAAAAGGGAAAAACATCCAGTATGCGGCAGTCCTGTGGGCGAAAATGCCTTGTTGATGCTAGAGGTCAGAGGAGAATGGGCCGACTGATTCAAGCTGATAGAAGAGCAACTTTGACTGAAATAACCACTCGTTACAACCGAGGTATGCAGCAAAGCATTTGTGAAGCCACAACACGTACAACCTTGAGGCGGATGGGCTACAACAGCAGAAGACCCCACCGGGTACCACTCATCTCCACTACAAATAGGAAAAAGAGGCTACAATTTGCACAAGCTCACCAAAATTGGACAGTTGAAGACTGGAAAAATGTTGCCTGGTCTGATGAGTCTCGATTTCTGTTGAGACATTCAGATGGTAGAGTCAGAATTTGGCGTAAACAGAATGAGAACATGGATCCATCATGCCTTGTTACCACTGTGCAGGCTGGTGGTGGTGGTGTAATGGTGTGGGGGATGTTTTCTTGGCACACTTTAGGCCCCTTAGTGCCAATTGGGCATCGTTTAAATGCCACGGCCTAGCTGAGCATTGTTTCTGACCATGTCCATCCCTTTATGACCACCATGTACCCATCCTCTGATGGCTACTTCCAGCAGGATAATGCACCATGTCACAAAGGTCGAATCATTTCAAATTGGTTTCTTGAACATGACAATGAGTTCACTGTACTAAACTGGCCCCCACAGTCACCAGATCTCAACCCAATAGAGCATCTTTGGGATGTGGTGGAATGGGAGCTTCGTGCCCTGGATGTGCATCCCACAAATCTCCATCAACTGCAAGATGCTATCCTATCAATATGGGCCAACATTTCTAAAGAATGCTTTCAGCACCTTGTTGAATCAATGCCACGTAGAATTAAGGCAGTTCTGAAGGCGAAAGGGGGTCAAACACAGTATTAGTATGGTGTTCCTAATAATCCTTTAGGTGAGTGTATATATATATATATATATATATATATATATGGGACACTGCTTTAAAACCATATCTTTTTTAAAGATGGGACTTTTTATATTTTTGTTCTAAGCAATTCATTTATTATTATTATTATTATTATTATTATTATTATTATTATTATTATTATTATTGATAGCCATTTACATTATTTTTAAATATATATAATTACATTTTCCTATTTTTTTAAAGTGTTACTGTAGCGGCCCTTTGGCATCGAAAGAAGGAGGCAGAGAGTTTCCTATGGGAGTCTTTGTTTATTTTGCTTAAGTTGAATTAAACGTTCAAGAATGCCTTTGTTTGAATTCAATTATTTTCATGCATCACATTCCTCTGCAACACTGTATTGAACGCAAATCACCTCAAAACACCATAAAACTCGCTCCGCTTTCCAAAGGGTTACTAAAACAAAACATATTCACATATTTAAATGATATTTAGAGTTTCTTTGTGTAACACATATGAACTCTCTTCTGTGTTACAAAATCCCCTTACGTACGCCTTCTAGTGGAGACGTAAAACAAAAAATAATTAAAGACAAACAAAAGGGGGATGGCGGTCATTACAGTTACCTTAATATGTTTAACATGGATATGATATATAAGGTATATTAGAAGGATGAATAAATAGTGACTGTCGGGATAATGATTGTCATGTGTAAAGACATGTTTGGATAATTACAGGAATGTTCTGGTAATGACACAACCTTTATACTTTGTACATGTTAGTTGTATTATTTTCATACCATGATGTTAATGGATGTTTGTGAAGTATCTAGGATTTCAGGCCTAGTACATAATACTGCACAAGCATCTCTTGGTAAACTTTAATATTATCAAAATATAACATATATGTTTTAATTTTAATTCAGTTACAAGATACAATGTGATGGTAATGACACATAATAAACATAACCCCATGATTACGAATATTTACATTACCGGTCAACATTTTAAGAACACCTTGGGGGTGACGGCAGGTGACACGGACACTGTGAATCGGATGTGTTTGAGAATGAAACACGCTGGTAGTCAAGAGAATATGCATTCAAACAATGTGCGCATTGTAGGAATACAGTGTAACTTCTATAAGAACATGAGACCGTGTCCAATCGAGAGGAGGCCATTCGCCACATCGTGCTCGTCTGGTGTCCATTAATAACTAAGTGATCAAGGATCCTATCCAGTCTGTTTTTGAATGCTCCCACATTGTCTCGTCAGCCACATCGCTGGGGAGTTTGTTCAGATTGTGACGCCTCTCTGTGTGAAGAAGCGTCTCCTGTTTTCTGTCTTGAACGCCTTGAAGCCCAATTTCTATTTGTGTCCCCGGGTGCGTGTGTCCCTGCTGATCTGGAAAAGCTCCTCTGGTTTGATGTGGTCAATGCCTTTCATGATTTTGAAGACTTGGATCAAGTCCCCACGTAGTCTCCTCTGTTCCAGGGTGAAAAGGTTCAGGTCCTCAGTCTCTCAGTAGGACTTTCCCTTCAGACCTGGAATAAGTCTGGTTGCTCTCCTCTGAACTGCCTCTAGAGCAGCGATATCTTTCTTGAAGTGTGGAGCCCAGAACTGTCCACAGTATCCAGATGAGCTCTAACTAGTGCATTGTACAGTCTGAACTTCACTGCCCTTGTGCTCAATTCTACACTTTTGACAATATACCCTAACATTGTTTGCCTTTTTTATTGCTTCCCCACATTGTTTGGATGGAGAAAGTGAGGAGTCCACATAGACTCCTAGGTCTTTCTCATGTTTTACTTCATCTAGTTCTATTCCTCCCATAGTGTCAGTATAGTGGACATTTCTGTTACCTGCATGTATTACCTTGCACTTGTCCACATTGAATTTCATCTGCCAGGTGTCGGCCAACAACTGAATGTTATCTAAGTCCCTCTGAATAGCCTGTGCTGCCGAGATTGTATCTGCTGAGCCACCTATTTTAGTATCATCTGCAAATTTGACAAGTTTGCTAACTATCCTACTGTCCAGATCATTAATATAGATTAGAAAAAGCAAAGGCCCTAGTACTGATCCCTGTGGAACTCCACTAACAACCTCGTGCCAGTTAGAAGCGACTCCTCTAATCAATACCCTCTGTTTCCTGTACATCACCCATCCATTTTCAAAACCACTCAGGGTCGCGGGGACACCAGAGCCAATCCCGTCAGGCAAATACCCAGGACAGGACACCAGTCCATCGCTGGGCAACATACACACAGGGCAATTTAGAGTAACCAATCAACCTAACCCTCATGTCTTTGGACAGTGGGAGGAAACCGGAGTAAATCCACACGGACACGGGGAGAATATGCAAACGCACACTGACAGGCCCCTGAGTTGAGACTCGAACCCAGGACCGTGGAGCTGTGAGGCACCATCGTGCCACCCCTACTCTACATCAACCAGTTCATAATCCATCTACTTACATTTCCCTGAATGCCTACAGCTTCCAATTTGAGGATCAGTCTTTGTTGTGGAACCTTATCAAAAGCTTTTTGGAAATCTAAGTATATCATATCATATGCTTTCACATGATCTACAGCTGCAGTTGCATATTCGAAGAACTCTAATAAATTAGTAAGATCTGCCTCGTCTAAACCCATGTTGACTATCTCCAAGAATATGGTTTTCATTAAGATGCTCCTCTATTTTCTGTCTAATCATTTTATCCAGCATTTTACAAGTGATGCAGGTGAGACTGATTGGTCTGTAATTTCCTGGCTCAGTTTTGTCCCCTTTCTTGTGGATTGGTTTGACATTTGCTGTCTTCCAGTCATTTGGAATATTTGGAATATTAGCAGCCTATAAATAATTTCCCTAATTTCTTTAACTACTGTGGAAATATACCATCTGGCCCAGGTGATTTGTTTGTTTTTAATTCTGCTAGTTCCTTTAATACCTCCTCCTATGCACAGGAGCTGCACATAACACTGCCAAATAATGCTTAAGAGGGTTTTGTAACACAGTATATAACTCTGACATGTACAGTTTTTGGTAACCTAAACTCTGGCAGTTTATCGCTTACCGTTGTACCATTTCAGGTTATTCACTAGACTTCACTGCTTAAATTTCAATAACAACTGGAAAAATGGGGGTGTTCTAAATTTTTTGACTGGTAGTGTATCTTCAATTTTCTTCATATGAAAGACATGATATCAAGACGCTCCCTCCATCATCTCCATGCGCTTTGTTGTGACTTCCTCAACTGCATGTGACCAAATAGATGCATTTTTATACTTTATTGTTCTGTAGTTTGTGCATTGTGTTGGTAATGATGGCAAAACTAAGGGGCAATCATGTTTTGACAAAACAAATAAGAAAAAGCACATACAATTCAATACTACATGGTTTAATGTATTCTTATTTTTACATAAACATGAAGGATTACCAATAAAATACAAAACAAATAGAAAAATCTGAGAAGGGAGAAGTAAAAATAAAAAAAATATACACAGATAAGTATATAAAAAACATACAGAAAAATATGAATTGACATAGATGAAGAAAACCTTCTTGTATTACTGTCAATATTTGCATTATATATATAAGACATTATTAATAAAATATTCCTTTGAGACTTGAAGAATCACCCATAAATACATATTCTGATGTCACAGATGGCATCCCTGTGCTGTATTTTGCTTGGTTGTGTACAGAGCTCTGCTATCCTTTATAAAGTTTGTCTTGTCATCAGGGAGAAAGAGAGGCTGATGAAGGAAATCAGGAATTTAAAGCCACCAGGGGAGGAATGGTCAGAATTCAGGATCCTGATGCACGGGCAGATCAGCGCTGGGAAGTCCAGTTTCCTCAACACAGTTGGATCCATCTTCCAGGAACGCATCGTATCCCGGGCAATAGTTGGTGTGGGCAGTACGAGTGTTACCAAGAAGGTTAGTAGGAACCTGAAGTACAAAGTACAATTTTAATTACAGTGAATGAACAATCCTGTGCATATAAATCCCTATAAAGATGTGTTTTAAATTAATTTGTAACACAGAGCACCAGAGCGTGATACAGCAATCACTGCAGAACTGTGACACAAATGAGGACACAGAATGGTTTTATTTTACATTTAGAGTGTGACGGCTCTCTTGCTTCGTCTGCTGTGTTTGGGGTTTTCCCCTTCCAGGACGGTGGTGGGTGGAGTTAGAGGCTCATCAGCTTGATATCTTCCACTGGTGTGTCTCAGGCAGGGGATAAAAGTCTGCTGGCTTGAGCACATGGGAGGTCTCTCTCCCAGCGAACATGTTTAGATTTGTGTTGCTTTGCATTATACTTTTACATTTCATCATTTTGTTTTATGTTTTTGTTTTGTTATATTAAGTTCAGTTCAATAAAACATTTGTTATAAGTCTTTTTCCCTAAGTGTGGTCTCCCTTACTGTCATGGGTTAATAGCCAGCCGTGACAGTGGTTTGGAGAGCTCAGATGACTCAATATGGCATGGCATGTCATGGCAATGTTTCGATTGATTGGTGGGGATATATTTCCTATTAATAACTGAAAGTTCAATGCTGTCTTCAGTGAGTAAAGTGTTTCAGTGTCCTGGGTATTTGTTCTTGTGAAGAGCTCTGATCTCCCAGTGCAGAAGTCTTAAAGTGTCTTTAACTGATCTAGTGCTGCTCAGCTGTAAACACACTTGTAATGATCCTATTCAGAATATAATGTATTTAACTGTGGAAATCATACAAAATCATTCTTTAGATCAGGGACACTCAACCCACGACCCGCATGCGCCCCATTTATCATATGATTGCGGCCGATTTAATACTTTCCATTTAGCTTGGGTTTTGTATTTTAGAAGGGAAAAAAATATTAAGAAAGGATACAGACAATTAAAATATGATACAAGTTAGTACAGAAAATAAATGTGCACAAATAGAAGAAAGTACTAGATAATATAAATGTACGAGCCAGGAATACAGGACTGTAGAAAAAACTACAGCTGTCACATTAGCAACTAATCTCACTAAAACATGCTGTGTGCTCCGAGTCTGACCGTATCAGGCGCTTCTCTTCTACAGTACAAGTAAAAACACTTCTAATCTCAATTAACATGGTAGTCCAAAAGATTAAGTTTGTCTTAAAAAGAAAAATGGATGTGAAACGATAACAACACCACAGAAGTCAGTGAAAAAGAAAAGTTGCAGCATCCAAAAAGAGCATTGAGTTCTTCTGCACAAACGAAAACGCTAAGCTTTGCTCATCGTCTACCTGCAAGTTTGCAAGACGTATAACATAAAACTAGGATACACTTTGAATCTAAGCATGCAGGCTTCACACAGTGTCCCGCTGAGACAATGTACAAACATCCTAGAAATAAGAATCGAAATGTATGCAAAAGTCGTCCTGTTGCCCAGACTGTTTCGTTTCGTATTTAAGCATCGTTTCATATTTACTAGCTTCTCATTACAAAAATGAATGACTACATCAATAAATAAATAAATCCATTTAGTAGTCCCACTGAGTAAGTCAATTATGCTTTGTTTGACTATGCCTTGAGTGTGTACTCATATTATTATTATTATTAACAGTAGTAGTATACAAAAGTTAATTGTAATTAAAAGCCAATCTTAATTATATACCGATAGAACAATAATCCCAGCCTGAGTTTGAGTATTGCAGATTACGCTGAATATGTACTTATTTTTTAGATATATGCGGCCCATTTCAACACATGGTTGAATCAATATTTTTGATATACATTGAGTTGCGCAACTTTGCTTTAAATGTCTGCCGCTCAATGATGAAAACTTGATGAGACCAGTATTCTTTATATAGTATATATTATGCAATACAAATAACTGTGAAAACCCTGCTTATCTTTTGTCATCCAGTTTACTCCCTACCGTTTGAGAGATAAAAAAACAGGATCGCATCTGCCTTTCGCTCTGTGTGACGTCATGGGCATGGAGACCAGAGATGGGCAGGGGACACATCCTGAGGACATCATCAGTGCAGCTAAAGGACACATGAAAGACGGATACGAGGTAAATCCAACTGATATCCTATAACCATCAAACAGCCTTAGTTGTTTTTTGACAAACCTATACAAGTGTTTTTGTTGTTGTTGTTGTTGTTGTTAATATATGCCCACAAAATTGTAAGAAAAAAAGCAAAATATTCGCAAACATGAATGATCTGTTTTAATTTTTCTCTCTCTCTGCAAGTTTAATCCTGCATCACCCCTGAAACATGACCCCAGTGAGAAACCCCCTGTGAAAGATCAGGCTCACTGCATCATCTACATTGTGGCAGCGGATCAATTAAGCATCCTGTCAGATAATATTCTGGATAAGATGAAGAGAGTCCGCAATGAGCTCAATGATTTGGGTGAGGCAGTCTGAATGGAGACACCATTCTTGAAAACTTTGTTAAAACCTGTGCATTGTTCAGACTCAATCATGGCAAAGTAAACTGAAATTATTACCAGAAAAAAAACGATTAGTCTTGAGTTAACTGGGATAATCATCATAGTTTACATTTATTTATATTAAAATATATGCACAAAACTTTAAATCTGCAAGCTCACATGACAATAAACAACAGTGTTTTATTCAAAGCTTTATATAAAGGTTTAGGTGGTCATTGGTCATTGTCAACAGGAGAATGTACTTTAGAGTTTAGTATTTCATAGAGTGAGTTTTATGCTCAAAATTAGATTCATACAAGGTTGCTCTCTGTCTGTCAATTCATGATAAACAAAATTGTTGTTCATCCTCTTTCACAGTCCTTTAAGTGTCAGAAAAGTCACTCTACACAAGATCTGCACCTTCTCTAAACTTGAACTGAGAGCTACCCTGGAATTTCATGCAATTTTGTCTCATTCTCCCATTACAATGTTTTCTGCCATTATTAACTTGTAACAGAAATTGTAATGAGTATTTCAATAGCCTTTAATTCAATTTGTTAGGTACAACAACTAAAAGTAGGGAGTGACTTTTCAGACACTTTGTTTTTGTCTATTTAAAATGAAAATCAGTAGAGAGACACCTATAGATGCGTTTTGGAGAGCTGGAGGCCAGTTTTGGTGTGTAAAATACTGTTTTATTTGGTAAAGTATTTTACATGACAATAATAAAAACAATCAAAACAAATTTTAATACTTCAAATCAATTCTTAAAATCACTTCAAAAGTTTTGGTGTGTAGTCCACAGACCGAGTGTGCTGACCTGATTGTATAAACCACGAGAAAGCAGGGAAATCTGATGTTGCTCTCTTTTGCTCAGGTCTCCCTCAGGTGGTGCTGTTGACTAAGGTGGACGCAGCCTGTCCATTGGTCAAGGAAGATCTCTGCAATGTGTACAAGAGCAGTTACATCAAACAACAGGTAGGCTTGGATGGAGGCTGCTGGAAACTGGGAACAAGCTCTTCATTGGCTGTGTTTACATGCAGAGAATATTGTCAATCTGAATGAATTTGATCCAATTGAAGACTCCCAAAGAACTGTTTATATGCACACTAACATGAGGCAATACCTTGGAGGTATTCGTTGATATGTAATCGGAATTCATTTTTGGTATACACTCGTCAGTGGCTGATGGTATCCATGTCTGATTATGACTTCCACTTCTCAGTTTATCGGTCGGTCCTTTAGTGACTATAAAGTCCAATTCGTGATCCACGGATTTTATGGTAACGCTTTACAATAAGGTACCGGTATAACTCATAATATATTAATACTATAGGATTTAAAAATCAATATATCCTGAACATCATCTGAGTTCTAATGTTGAGCACATAAACCTGCACTTACCCTAACCCTAAAGCCTAACCCTAACCCTGTTATACATGTGATTAACATAAGAACTGAGATGAAGTGCATGACATATTCAGGTGTTTATCCTGTGTTATTCATATATTAATTCATGAGTTATACTGGGTACTTATTGTAAGGTGTGACAGACTTTATTGCATGTGGGGCAAGTGTAACAAGGGTTAGTGGGGAAGACATGGTAGTATGTCTCCTGGATCTTTTCTGCATTCTCTTCAGTCTCCTCTCCTCCTCAGCCAACCACATGCTGTCATGGCAGAGCTGCCACCAGGTGGAGCGGTCACCGGCAGTGCTCTCCAAATTGATCTTTGTAGTGCTTTTTCTGTCCTCCCGCAGAGTGTCAGTCATGGTGTAGCTGGCCGTAGGGGATCTTTTTTGGCAGGCACTACTGAGGTATGCTAACAATGTGCCAGCACAGTTGATGCTATGTGACCAGGGCCTCCATACTCTTGCAGTTGGTATTAGCAAGTACCTCAGTGTGGGGCATACGGTCATGCCAAGTGTTGGTGCTCCATTGGCAGACCACCTCTGTCTTGGTGGTATTGACAGTCAAACCCATCCTGCTGTAGGACTTCATGGCCACAGGCAGGACGGCTGAGAGGTCATCAGTAGTGTGGGCCAGGAGAGCACAATCATCTGCATACTGCAGCTCAAGGACCCGCTGCATTGAGACCTTGGAGACTGCATGTTAAAGAGGTTCTCATCCAACCTGAAGTCCACTGCAACTCCACTGCTGTCCTCAAGCTCCTTGTGGAGAAACTGGGTAACACACAGGAGGAAGATGTTAAAGAGTACAGGTGCCAGCACGCACAAAGGTCATTAACAGGTCCTGATGTTGTGCACGGCACTTCTGGAGTTGTCATGCTCTGAAGATTATGCAGACCGTGCTCTTCCTTGAAGCCACACTGTGATTCTGGCAGCAGATTCTCTGTGACGTGATCCACCAGCCTGTGGAGCATCACCTTGGCCAGTACTTTGCCAGCAACTGCAAGGAGGGATATCCCCCTGTTGTTACCGCAGATGGACTTGTCACCTCAGTGATGTACTAGTGTAGAAAAAACCTCCCTGCTTGAGGAGCTGTGCCAGGATACTGTCTGGGCCTGGGCTTTTATTGTTCTTCAGGGAACCAATGGCTGATAGGACCTCTTGAAATGTTGGCAGACTATTGAGGTCTTGAATGGTTGGGTGGACAGGCAGTTCTTCCAGGATGGTGTTATCTGTGGGGGAGTGCTGGTTGAGAAGGGCTTCAAAGTGCTCAGCCCACCTCAATAGGATCTGGTTTTGGTCCTTCAGGAGACTCAGACCATCAGCTGTTTTCAAAGGGGTAGTGGAGCAGCTTCTGGGCCCATAAATAGATTTAACAGGGTTATAGAAGTAATGCATTTAATTTTTATCAGCATACATTTCTATTTCTAGAGCCTTATTTGTCCGCCAATCATTCTGCAGAGCACGCAAAGTTAGCTGCACTTTCTTATGTGATGCTTGCCATTGTTGCCAGAGGGTAGCAGATATGCGCTTTGTGCATGTTGTCCAGTAGAGTGATTACGAAATCTGAGTTTTCATCAAACCAGTCTTGATGTTTACGGACTCTGTAGCCTATGGATCATACAGTAGCTTTGTAGAGAACTGAGCTTACATGGGTACACTTCTGGTACACTGGTTCCTCTGATCTCAGGAGATGATCCATCTCCCAAAGCCTTTCCTGTGAGAGACCGGCGCTATCCCTTGCCTCAGCTTTTTTTTAGCCGGGCACAGTGCAGTCTCTTCTTACAGGACTTCTGGTGGGGACATACTTTTAGGTAGAGTTTGGCCATGATCATACAATGATCAGTCCAGCACTCTGCACCCCTCATGCCTCATTCTATGTTGGTAGGGTAGGTGCATAAGCACTGAGAAGAGTAGCGTAGCGCTCTTTAGCCAGGGGGCTATGGAGAGACATTAACCTTTCAATGATGCCTACAGGTGTTTCAGTAAGGCTGGGTAGGAGGCAGTTCTTGATTGCTAGACCCTCACTTGCTGATGTTGTCCACCAGATGGGTACCCCTTCCAGTAGAAGGTGTTGTTCTCTGCTGGGGTCTGTTGTCACGATCCGAATCCAGGAGGGTCCTCACATTCCATGTTGCCAATTTGAACATAATAATTATATTACTTTTATTATTTTGACCGCGGAGAGGAATGACCCGAGAAGCGCAGAACCCTATCCAGGTGTGTGGTGAGTGGGCAATTTTTAGGCCACCTTTTCTAGGCCCCTTCCCATTCAGGGTCCTTAATAGTGCTGCTCAGCCACTTGTTCCAGCTGCTAGCAACCAATTTCCTGTGACGCTGACGTGTAGGGGTCTGACTAGGGGCCCCCAGTGCATTCAGACCTGCCCCCGTCACCAGACACCCCATCGCCACCAGACTCCACGGTCCAGATGTTATGGCACTGAAGGTCAGAAGTGGAGACATGTGCAAAGAGGCTTTTTTCATGTGTTGCTGGAGGTGCGCACACTGTAGTGGCACATCTTGGCTGTAGGAAGGAGAGTTCCAGTGCCAACCCAAGACGATTGTGCCTTCCACAGTTGCAGGAGGCTGCCAGATCAACAGTTTTTTGGAATCCCCCTTTGCACACCGCCAAATATGTTGCTTTTCTCTCAGGGTGTGCTCCCCAACACTTTATCTACCTAGACTCACCCATCATTTATTATTGTTACTAGTATTAATAGTATTCAAAGCACAAGTTAGCACAGGGAATATCAGGAAACACTATCTAGAGCAGGGATGTCAAAGATGTGGCTCGCCAGCAGGTTTCATCCGGCCCGAGTTTTGGGTAAAAAAACAACAACTGTGTAATAAGCAAAGTAAGAGGTAAGAGGTTTCTATGATATGATACATTAAATAACACTAGAGCGCCTACATTTCGAACTACTTACAAGCGCCAAAGCCGGTCTTTGTAACCGATAGCTCTTTAACAGGCAAACCATCGTATAAAAAACTCTGAAGTTTTATTCATGAATATCAAATCCAACATTTACATTTACAGTACATGGCACAAATAGAGTAGTTAAATTGAAATATGACCATAAAACATTAATATTATTGTTATACACAGGACACATTTCTGCACTTTCCCTGCATGAGCTCGTACCTCACACTGCATTTTGACAGCCCTCTCCAGGTGAACACTTTTACTCCATGAATATATAGCATCACAATAAATGCTCCTCCGCTGATAATGTGCATGAATCATTATTTTGCATGTGATGTGCTGCGCTATTGCACTCTGTACTGTGCAGTAGCATCGCGTATTGATCAGTAGAGTAAAAGCACTCGGTGCCCTTTGGACCTGGCGTTTCACTCACAATGTTTTCACAACACTGGCACAAACCCACGAATTATCTATTATTGCCAGTATCACTGATGCCGCTGAATCACTCATGTTCATATACACTGCATTTCCAAAACGAGCTCTCTTCAGTCTCCATTTCGAATCCATGTTTATATTAATCACTGTATCCACTCAATCTGAGCTCAAACCAGCAAGTGAAAACGTCATAGCCTCACTACTATACCGCACTGGATTCTAAATCTACTGATCACAGGGCAGCTGGATTAACCAGGGTGAACCATCTGAACCAGCTATTCTGGACAAATCTATAGTTAATGAATTACTAAGATATTCAAACACTATATGTAATTACTGTTGTTAATAGTTGTATGAAATGCTTTCTATGGCACTTATGATCGGCTATTTGTTGCACTTCTCTCTTCTACTTGAAATGTATTCTTGTCAATGTTGCATAAGAAAATGCTTTCTGTTCAACATGTATTTGTTGCAGTTCTCTTTTGCTTTATGTAATAATACATTGTGTGTTATTTTCATGTGCCAACAATGCATTGATTGGTATCTGTAGGCCTTCTTGAATGATTTCAAATAATACATCCGCAAGCAGCCTAAATATCCATGTGTAGAGTCAAATTGATTTTAGCGAAAAATAATCCAGCCCACATGAGGTCTCATTTGAACAAAACCACTACCTAATATGAGTTTGACACCCCTGATCTAGAGTGTTCAAGATCTTGACCTCATTCTGTATGAAAAGAAGGGTTTGCATTTTTGCAGTGATATTTTTCATGCACTGGATTCAATAGAAATCATAATTATTTGATAATCAAATCTTAAAATAGATTTCTTAAATTATTATTTTATATTTTTTATAAAACACAATGAAATGAACCAACAGTTCTTAATTATCAATAATCACGTTACCCCCTTTTAGGATGCTGTAGTGTTTGTGTGCTGTATCGCATACTGGGATTGTGCTTCATAAACCCCTCCTCCACCCGTGTGTTTCAGATTCAGAGGTGCAGTCAGAAGATAGGCATCCCAATCACTCACATCCTCCCAGTGACGAACTACCACGAGGAAATCAGCCTGAATGATGACATTGACGTCCTCACCCTCACTGCCCTGCTGCAGATACTTCACTTCGCCAGCGACCGCTTTGAGAATGTGCTGCAGGGTTTTTGTTGAATTTTATTTAAAAGCAGTGTGTGGGAAAAGCTCTCAGCACAGTGCTGTCTGTATATTAGTGCTGCACATTTTCCATAGTGATATAGTCAGCCTATTAGTACCCATTTTATTCTATATACCTAAAGCAATAACCTCCAGCAAGATAAAATAAGCTCATCACTATTCAACACCAGTCATTTCCTCTTCAAAATAAATTCACACCAGTGATCTCATTTTATCCTTCTGTGCCATTTGTTTAGTTTTCTTGTCTTTATGTGTTCCTTCAACTTTCAATGTTTACTAAAAAGCTTCCATAAGTAGTTGAGGAAGATACAGCTGCCAAAATTGATCCCCCATAGAATCGGAAAGTAATTAATATGTGAATGTGGCACAAATGCCTCAAACAAAAACAAACAAACAAACGTTCTATTGTTTTAGTCAAAAGAACTCACACTTTTGTATATTCAAACTATGCACACTCACACAGTGGTCATTGCAGAGTTATTATCAAAATTAATCCACAGACTAATGTGATGCATATACCTTTTATATGACTGGTGAGCTTGACTGAATTTTACTTTTAATTTTAAATTTTAAAGGAGTAATACTTGCACTGACTTGTCCAAACATATCACTGCATTGACGTCTCTGGTGAATAAAAGCGCACTTAACAATAAAGTAGACCCCTATAACACAGTCTTAAGTTTACGCGATCCAATACAAATGTAAATTTGTATTTTAAGATAATTATAGCAATCAAAATAAGTAGCAAACTATATTAAGAGTATGTATGCTTGGTCAATAACAAATGATATAGTGGCAGTGTGAGAGGCAAGGCTGGGGTCAGGGCGGGTCTTTCAGTGGAGGAGACTACAAAACATCTCCTCCAAGACCAAGACTCCAAACCCCAGAAGCCAGCAGGGCTCCTGTTGGCCATAACCCCGCCCACCACTTCCTCTATAAGGAACCAGAAAACAGACCAGGGTGTGCATTCTTGGCTGGGGTGCACAGGAGGGTGAGAAGAAGTCGGAGAGATAAGAGAGCGAGAGAGTGGAAGAGTGGAAGAGCAGGAGAAAGAAGGGTGAAGTGGATAGTTGATGGATTCACTGGCTTGAGACCCTTTTTCTGGACTTGGACCATTCTCCCTCTTGAACCCCGGACTGTCTGACAACCTCCAGGTAATGAACTTTGATTAGGAACCTGCCTTACCCGTTATACTTCTGTCTGCCCGGTGTTCGGCTCCGCCATCCCAGGCATTTACTGTTATTATTGTTATTAGTGTTTTGTTTGTAGTTTGGCACCATTTTTGTTTAGTTAGTGCTCAAACAGAGCTAGGTTTTGTTTTGTTAGTTTTTGACACTGTGCCTGCCATTGAGGGGAGCAATAAAACTACAGCAAGCCTTTTTTGTACCCTCTGCCTGCCTCCTGTGCATTTCAAGACCAGACCCCGCCTATATACAGCCCTTTTTGTGACAGGCCCCCCAACCTGCTATAAATATAATCAGTCTGCCTTTACACAAGTAGTTCACCCAGTTTCTGTAGGAGGAATCAAAAGTGGTTGTCTCCTGCTCTGCGCTGTCTGAGGTGAGCCCTAGTCTTATCTCAGTAGTAGGATGTGCGTTGCTTGTAGGTCGTTGCGCACTTCTATATCTGGCACAGAAGGAAGATCGTACTTCATTCGTGAATGATCACACTCTAGCACAGGGGTCAGCAACCTGAATGAGTCAAAGAGAATTTCTTCAGTTGTGCTCAACAATACCGCACAATGCCCGTTTGAGTGACAGAAGAATAATTAAGAAACAGACAGGCCGAGGACAGGTAGACAGGGGAAAAGGCTGTGCTGAATTGTAATTGGAGGGCGTTCGATACAATTTAATGTATTTTGTTTGATTGAATTGCACCATTTCTAGTATTTTCCTATTTAAGCCCATCCTTGAACAGGTTTAAGACACCTGATGACAGTTCTAAATGAACAGACAAAAACGACAACAAAAATAGACAAACTAAATGTATGCTGGCATTCAACTTAGATGGGCATACAGTGTAAACCTGCATTTGGCCTCGACTACTCAACTGGTAGAAAGTGTCTTCTGACAACACACAACAAGCACGATAAGATACACGTTAGTAATTTGAAAAGTTTTGATTTGGTCTGACTCTGAGTCAAACTAAACCTGGATATCCGGTGCAGTTTGTGTTGCCTTTTATATAAACATGTATCATTAACGAATTCCTGCATTTTGTGTCATTTCATTGAGATTTGTACTCTTCAGTCTTTTTAGTATTATTTCTTTCAAGGAACCCTGTCAGACCAGGCCAGCCCGTAGCCGGGTCTACATACTATTAGAGGAAATCGGCTAATTTCTTTTAAACGACTACAGATTGTAACTAAAAGAAAAACGTTAAATTAAAAAATAACACAATAGATGTATTATGTACCACAGTGGATATATGATACAGCAGGAAACATGTAATGGATACCAAAGTGGGTATATCATATAGCTGAAAATATAAACCATAATACATATTTTCTGCTATATGATATATCCAATGTGGTACATACATACATTTAATTTGTTATTTTTTAATTGAACATCCATATCTTTGTTTAACTCATCTTTCATTCTGAAAGGAGGTTGGATATTATTGCTCAGGAGATAAAAAGCATACTTTCAACTCACAAATTAAAAACATTAATTTTACTTATTTATATAGTTCTTTATCATGTGTAAAATAACAACAATCACAAGAGAAAATACACACCCTACCTTCCTTCATAAACACTTCTCTGAACAGGGAATCTTTCCTGGAAATACACTGAAAGTGAAAGC
Source organism: Amia ocellicauda (assembly GCF_036373705.1). Classification (NCBI taxonomy): domain Eukaryota; kingdom Metazoa; phylum Chordata; class Actinopteri; order Amiiformes; family Amiidae; genus Amia; species Amia ocellicauda. Next base: position 25,143,367 of record NC_089868.1, on the reverse strand, counting down.
TTGGCTCAATGCACTGGAACTAGGGACCAGGGGGGCAGGGAGTTCGGACAATGGGAGATGTTCCACTAAGGAAAGAAAATAAAGGGAACCTGATAGTAGGAAAGTCCTGAAGTGTTTGTACCTCAATGTCAGGAGAATAAGGAACAAGATGTTAGACCTAGAAGCAGTGCTGGCAGGTGACTATGATGTTGTAGGAGTGACAGAAACATGAGTGACAGAAAATGATGGGGATGAATACAAGTTGAAAGGATACACACAGTTTAGGAGGGACAGGCAAAGTCGAAGAGGTGGTGGGTAGCATTATATGTGAAAAATGACATTGAGGTAGAAGAACTCAAACTAGATCCTGCTAACAAAACAAAATGTTTGTGGCTTAAACTTTTGAATAAAAGATCTGGAGGATTAGTGGTAAGAGTGTGTTACAGACCACCCAACTCAGATATTCAGAAATATGTTGCATTGTACAGTGTAATCAGGACTGCATGTAGCAAAGATGTGGCTGTATAAAGTAATATAATGGGAGATTTCAATTTCCTAAAAATAGAAAGTCTCAGTTGGGACTACAGAAGCAGAAATAGAAATGGTTGAGATGGTAAATGACTGCTTTCTAACTCAGTTTGTCAGGGAACCAACCAGGGAGAGAGCATGCATTGACTTGATCTTTTCAAATGACCAAGATAGAGTTGAGGGACACTAGTTAGAGAACCAATGGCAAACTGTGATCACAATATGGTTAGCTTTGAGGTACACTTTCAATAAACAAGGACCGAGTCTAAAACAATTTTAAAACAAGTCTACAATTTTAGAAAAGCAAACCCTGAAGGTATGAGGCGGCACTTAGAAGAGGTAGACTGGAGCACATTGGATACAGATTCAGTCAAAAAATGATGATTATATTTCAAGAATATACTATTAGAAGCCCAGGAGAAATTTGTACCAAAACTTAGTAAATTGAGGACCAACAAACATTGGCCAAAATGGTTGAATAGAAGTATGCAAAAAAATATCATGACAAAGAAAATGGGATGTAGATGAAACAAGAGATTTTAAGAGAGGGATCAGGAGAGCTAAAACTAATACTATGAGCTTTTTTCAATACTACCACTGTAAGAGGTCAATAAAGGAGGAAGTGAAACAGATAAAAGGCACGAACTGAAGTATCTTGGAAAACGAACACAGGGGTTTTAACAAAAGAAAAAACAGATGACATGCCACAGGTTGACAATCAGTCCAGTCAAACCCTAAGAGAGATCAGGATAAATGATGAGGAGGTACTAAAGGGACTAACAGAACTAAAAAGAAACAATTCACCTGGGCCAGATGGGATATTTCCAACAGTACTTATTTATTAGAAATTATGTATAGGTCGCTAACTCAAATATTCCAAATGACACTTAGAACACGGGGATGTCAAATGTCATACCAATCCACAAGAAACGGGACAAAACTGAGCCAGGAAATTACAGACCAATCAGTCTCGCCAAACAACTTGGAGAACTAGCCAAGATGGTGGATTTAGGCAGCCTCAGTTGCTTCTCTCTCTTTTCATGTAATTCCAGACAGACTCGATGTTGAGATCTGTCACAACTTCAGACCAACATACTTCTCCAAGTCCAAGCACTTCCACTTTTCCCCACTAGATGTCACCATTGCCCTTCCTTTTCAGTCACTTTTCCCAGTTCTCTTCAATCAACATTCCTGAAACCCTTGTGCACTCCTGTGATCACTCCCTGCTCCCATTCGCCCTGCACCTCTCCTCTTGTTTCTCTACTCCACATATAAACCCTTCACTCACTTTCAGTCACTGTGAAGTTTTGTCAGTTTACACTACAATTCCAAGGATGCTCTGTGAGCCTTGTAGTACTTTTGTATCATTGACCCCTTGCTTTACCTCCCGACCATGACTTAGGACTTTCCTCATTACTCTGAGAGCCTGACCATTGCTTGTGACCCAAACCACGTCTTTGCCTTGCCTTGATTGCTCTGTCCTTCTAGTACTCGACCCACGCCTGTCTCACCATCCCTCTACCACACACCACAACTGGGTTCTCCTGTTCCTGTGCCCTGTGGTACATTACAAGATAAGAGCTCTGTGGGAGCCATCCCATCACTTCCAGGACTCTTTGTTCTTTACCCTGAAGATAGTTCTTAATGACTTTTGCTGTATTTTCTGGGGTTGTTGTCATGCTGCAGAATACATTGGGGCCAATCAGATGCCTCCCTGATGGTATTGCATGATGTATCTGCCTGTACTTCTTGGTATTGAGGAGACCATTCATTCTGACCAAATCCACAACTCCATTTGCAGAAATGCAGCCCCACACTTGCAAGGAACCTCCACCATGCTTCACTGTTGCCTGCAGACACTCATTTGTGTACCGCTCTCCAGCCCTTCAGTGAACAAACTGCCTTCTGCTACAGCCAAATATTTCAAATTTTGACTCCATTTTTGGCTGCTATTTTTCTGCACCCTAGTTCCTTTGTTTTCGTGCATATGTGAGTTGCTTGACCTTGTTTTCATGTTGGAGGTATGGCTTTTTGGCCGCAAGTCTTCCATGAAGGCCACTTCTGAGCAGACTTCTCTGGATAGTAGATGGGTGTACCAGGGTCCCACTGTTTTCTGCCAGTTCTGAGCTGATGGCACTGCTGGACATCTTCTGGTTGCAAAGGGAAGTCAGCATGATGTGTCTCATCTGCTGCAGTAAGTTTCCTTGGCCGACCACTGCGTCTACGGTCCTCAACATTGTTTCTTTATGCTTCTTCAAAAGAGCTTGGACGGCACATCTGGAAACCCCTGTCTGCCTTGAAATGTCTGCCTGGGAGAGACCTTGCTGATTCAGAATAACTACCTTGTGTCTTGTTGCTGTGCTCAGTCTTGCCATGGTGTGTGACGTTTGACAGTAAACTGTCTTCAGCAGCCTCACCTTGTTAGCTGAGTTTGGCTGTTCCTCACCCAGTTTTATTCCTCCTACACAGCTGTTTCTGTTTCAGTTAATATTGAATTAATGATTATTAGCATGTTTGGTATAATCATATATTTAAATAATTTGTATGCATCCAATCACCTTGCAGAAAAAGCTTGTCAATCATTTACTAAGCGCCCAATCACTTGCAGAAGACAGTTGTCATTTATTTTTTAAAACGGCCTTCTTCATGTAGGAAATTCAAAATACGAAGAGGAGGGAGAAAATGTGTATTGGTGTGTAACTTCCAAGCTATTTTTACAATCAGGGTTTTATAACGAGTGTTTTTACAGTCAGACGGGTTTGAGGAATTGTGATGATTTTGAATGTAACTGTTGCTTTATTAACATTATTAAAAAGCAATGGAATATGTAGACAAGGCTAGTTTGATGGAACAGATAAACAGATGTGACATTTCTCTGCAGCAGTGTGAAGTCAGGGCTCTGGACTCTGGAGCAGAGGGGCATGGGTTCAACCCCAGGTTGGGGACACTGCTGATGTATCCTTGAGCATGTTACTTTACCTAGATTACTCCAGTAAATACCCTGGCCCAGCTGTATAAATGTGTATAAATGTCATATACTGCAACAATTGTAAGTCTGGATAATGGAGTCTGCTAAGAAATTAAGTAAATAAATAATAAAAATGTAACATGCATAGATTACATCTAGATGACTGTGATGCCCATTTCCACGTTTCACCACCAGAGGTCTCCCTTGCACTTTTCTTCAGAAGCCGTGCCAGATCTCCCCACCTCATAATGCAATCTGTCTCTGTCTAATTTATGAATTTATCTCCAACTGTTCTTTTATGCGCCTGCCAGGATCGGCTTGGGCATCCCCGCGACCCTCTCCAGGATAAACAGTTTCAAAAATGGATGGATGGATGATACTTATTGCCCTCGTTCAACCAACACAGTATTATAGCCATAGTTCAATTTCCTCCTCATTAAGTAGTTTGCCTTACCGCTGAACTACCAAGCCATTCTGTATTTGTTGTATCTTGCCATCTGTGTTTTTTGACCAAAGCCTATTGCCTATTCCAGTATGTACGTCCAGTCGATTGACCTGTTGTCTTTTTCCCCTGGCTTTGTTCACCAGATTCCACCTCCTGGAGTCTTTCTTCCAGGGCCCATATCCGCACCTGAATCCACATTTTGGCTGTATTCCCTGGTGTACCATTGTTACGTTAGCTTTGAAAAACATACAGTATTAACCTGTTCTTAAATGATAATCAAGCTAAGGACAAATTCCAACACTTTTGTTTGTTGAAGGTTCATATAGATCAATACAGACCACAGTGACCATAAGCCTTTGCCAAGATTCCTACTTTTTAAATGTTCTATTTCTTGATAAGGGATAAGAGTTGGAGGTGCCACTATTTTAGTTTCTGTATTCATATACATTGACAGGTTATCTCAATTAAAGTAAATTATTAAGTGTGATTTGTTTACTAATATGACCTTGTTCTCAGGAAACTAATAACGACTAATACATTACGTTTTATCAGTAAAGACCCCAACACAGCAGATAAGGTGCTACATGTATTCATGTAAATTATATATTTTATTAAAGATGATCTCTCACAAGTCAAACTGCACTGTATGCACTTGTGTTCTTTAATATGCATATCAAAAGGAAACAAACAATTCTGTAGGTGGAGTCACACCAACTCCTCTCTCTGCAGTGTCAAGCAGGCTGTCGGTGTGGTGGCAGAACTTACTCTCATTCACAAATAAGACAAGATCTTCAATCTGTCAAAACTGAGCCCCAAGATCCAATAAAGCAAGCAGTACCAGCAGGGGACAGGAGTAATGCATGTTGTCAGGAGCCCTTTAAAATACAAGCAAGCATAATACAATCACACAAACTATGACAAACAAGGAACAATTGAGGAGTGCTGTGTTTGATATGGCCAACAGAGCGAAGCGTGTGAATGAGCTGGATAAGCTTGGCAATCTAGGAGAATCTCACAGCACAATGGGATACAGTCTGTTAGCGAGGGGTAGCACAGATCGTGAAGGGCAGTGGACTCATAGTGAGTCCCACTTGGCCCTCCATGTTTGGCTCCAACTTGTCTGGGAGAGAGAAGGTGAACCTCTGTAGAAAGGAGGTGAAGAACAGGAACAGCTCCATCCGAGCCAGAGATTCCCCCAGACACACCCTCTTCCCTGGAATTAAATGGACAGGACATCAGTGAGCACTGAAGCCTTACAGATTGTCTTCAGCTTGAACAGTCCCAGATGGACCCCAGGAATGCCTGTGAAATTCACCTAGCAAATACTGTCAGGGACAGGGGTGAAGGAGAACCCCTCATGTCTGAGCAGATCAGCCAGTCCCAGTATGGTGATGATTGTCTCAGTGTCTTACCAGCGGAGAATGGCATGAACGCGTCCCCCTTAACAAACTTCCCGTCCTCATCCAGAAAGTGTCCCGGATTAAAGCAGTCTGGAGTCTGCCACTCACTCTTGTCAAACAACACTGAGGTCAGATTGGGAATCACTTGTGTCCCCTAAAGAACATACAGGGTAAATACTTTACTATCATTTATACCTGTGTATAGACCAGGGATACGCAACCCACAGGCCGCTTGCTCCACATTTATCATATGATTGCAGCTCATTTATTACTTCCATTTCACTCCTGTTTTTTTCTTTTATTTTTTGAAGGAAAAACAATATGCAATATAGGATACAGAAAATTTAAATACGATACATTATACTACAGAAAATAAATGTACACAGACACAAGATAGCACTTGATAATACACATTATTTATGAGCCAGGAGCTACAGGACCATCATCGAGAAACTACATAATCGTAGTCTATGTATTACAGATCAGGATGAGTATGACGAAAAATATGTTTTTAACTATGCGGCCTGTTTTAAGAACTGCTAAAAGTGCTAAAAAGTCAATATTTTGGATATTCAACCCATGATAAATGGTGAGTTGCACACCTTTGGTATAGAGAAATTAAAAGACAATGCAATAGGAAATGCTTCTCTTACCTTTGGCAGGAAATATCCTCCCAGCATAGTATCCCTTGTTGTCATATGAATAAGATCCAGAGGAACGATGTTGCCCATCCGCTGGACTTCGTGGATCACAGCATCAGTGTAGGGCATCTTGGCTCTGTCGGCCATGGAAGGCGGGCGCTCCTGTCCCACCACTCTGTCTATCTCAGCCTGGACCTTCTCTGGGAGAGCAAAGACAGACACAAGCTACGACAAACCTTCAAGGGGAATGATGACTGTATAAGATAAATATAGAATTTGGTGTAAGCTGACGTTGCAGAGACAGCGTTCTGGAGATCAGCAGGGTCTTGTGTTCAAAATCCTTCTCAACCAAATGCCATTGTCCCTCTCTTTCATCAATACCAATCATGGACTTGACTTCAAGCAGGTGGTCTGAGCTCACACCTGTGAAGTTTTCAGCTGAAATATTTCATCATGCAAATCTCCCAGCAGACCCACCTCGCACTTCTGGGTATTTAATCAAGTAGAGCATAGCCCAGCGCAGCGTGGTGGATGTGGTCTCTGTCCCGGCCACAAAGAGATCCAGCATGCAGTAGCACAGGTTTTCTTTATAGAACACAGATTCTGGATCACCTTGGTTCTGCAGAATAAAATTACAGCAATCTTTAAACTCAGCTTGTCAAAACTTAAACAACTCAATTATTCCTCATGATTGAATGTAAGAGCACCTGAACTGATACATTAGTTTTCTATTCTACAATCTCAGAGAGATAATACCCTAGATGGTTACAGTCCAGGGGTTTGTAGACATTTCAATCATTCAAACCTTCAGCCCTGGAATAAATGTTCAAAGTGGTCAAACAGAGGATATAATGCACCATGGGGTGGATATACAAAGAGTTGACACTGAACAAGCAATAATAACAATTTTTCCTTGCAACCAGACACTGTGATGTTTTGAGCCACAACATACTAATTTCAGTATTTCATTGGGAAGAAAGTGTTTTTTACCTTTTCTATCTCTTCCAAGTAGCAGTCGATGTAGTCCCGGGGGGCTAAAGGATCTCGGTCTTGCTGGTGTTTGCTGACCTCTTCCCTCAGGAAGTCGCACACCTTTTTGTAGTCTGAGAAGAGGAGCTGGTGGCCTCCAGGTAAGAGATTCATAAGGGTTGGAAATGCATTGTACAGCTGGAAAAGGGGCAAATCCAGTGAGCAGCATTACTTTTTGAAGTCAGTGAGTTACCTTTGGATGTTAAAAGGTGTAGCGTTATGTTGGGTGTATTTTGATAAGAGCATTTTAGCTCTGAGCTGAAGCACTGATCTAAAGAAGACGTCTCCCCCCCAAAGTTATCAGATTTCCTTAGCTCATCAGCTTGGAAGTGGTTTGCATCAAATTGACATTTTTGGGGAGGATGGCACCGATAATAGGCCAAATAGTTTGGAATCCCTGCTGTGAGACGTCTGGGGAAGGGGGCCTGTAGGTAATAAAAACTCTTTGAAATGGACGAGAGCCAAAATCCTGACATAGAGCTACGAACCCGGGCCAACCGGCATTTCCAAAAGATGGCATGGATTGACATCAGTCATAAATCAAGCCCCCCTCCAATAGGACACTGGGGGCTGAAACCGAAATCCAATCTCACAAACTCAAGAACCAATCACACCTACTCAAGCTCAACCTCTCCAAATCTGATTTCCTCTTTTTCCCCCTCCTCCTCACCTTCTGCTGACCTATCCATCTCAATCCCTTTGGAATCTATGACACTCTCTCTCTCTCTTCTTACACTAAGAAACTAGGAGTCACCCTCGACCCTGCGCTCTCCTACACCCAGCACATCACCACGCTGACGCGCACCTGTAGATTCTTCCTGAGCAGCATACGCCGGATCCGACCCTTCCTCACCGACTACTCGACTTCTTGCACCAGAAGATTAACTCTGCCTCCTGTCCACTCCCCTTCCTCCAGAGCTGCTCCTTTTGTTTATTTTGATTTCCCCTTTGTCCCCTTTACCTCGGCTCTTAACTATGACTTCAGTGTATCTTGTCTGCGGTTGTTAGCTATTACAATCAAGGATGTAGGACTTTTATTCTATATTAACTGTATGATTTACCCATGCACTTCTGTAATTTTGATCCTGTCATTGTATTATGTTTTGATCTGTATTTTTATACTGTATTATTGCACTTTTGTGTCGCTCTTATATTCTGTAAGTCTCCCTGGATAAGGGTGTCTGCTAAGACATAAATATTATTAATAATAATACTAATAATAATACTAATAATAATAATATAGGTTTTCTGTACCGTGGCCCATATGCTTCCTTCTAGATAAACTGCTTCAAATATCAAACGCAGAAGCTGTTGATAGGAAGCGTCACTGTATTCAAATCTGCGGCCGAACAGCAGAGAGCAGATAACGTTGGACACAGCATTGTTGATCGTTAGGTGGGGATCAAAAGGTCGTCCTGCACGAAACAAGGACAGAAAAATCAGGACACGTCCCAACTTCTGGTGACTCTTGAAAAGAATAACTTCAAATGCAAGTTCTTTGAAGTGAAATAGTTTAAATATCTTATCTGGGCCACACATTTTAAATGTGATCTATTCTAAATATATTAATCCTATGGTTCTTCCGTATGCGTTACCCTGCTCCTCCAGCATGGCCTGGTGAAGGTGCTGGATCTCCAGCTGGATCTGGGACTCCAGGCTCCTCTTGCCCAGCCCGAAGCTCCTCAGTGTGGCCAGAGTAAACCTCCTCTGCTGCTTCCAGCTGTAGCCAGTATTGAGGGCCAGACCTGGGGGAAAAGTCATTGACCTTCAGTGCAGATAATAATAATATAACACATCGAAGCAAACTTAAAAATGGTAATAAAAACACCCTCACCTTGACCTTTGTTGATATGATAAACCACAGGTGTCAGAGGACGTCCAGAGAAAGTGTCTGCCTGGTTTACGAGAGCCTCCTTCACCAGTTTGTAGCCGTTCACCACCACAGTCTTGTCCCTCCCCAGCTGCAGGCTGAACACGTCTCCGTAATACTGCGCCAGCTGAGGAAGAAGCATGCCTTTCTTTCCAGATCATCTCAAGGGATCACAAACTGCACTGAGAGACTAGTGTAGGTCTAAAAAACCTAAAAAGTTTTTTTTTAAATATGTAGTTATAAGTTATCATTTCTACATTATAGCATTGGTTTTGAATTTTGAAAGGCTGTGGAAATATGTTCAATGTGTAAAGCATAATGTTCCTCTAATACTGAACCCTGTCAACTGTTTCAGCTCTGAACTAAACAGGAGTCTGCAGATAGAATGAAACTGGACATTCACAAGACGAGAATTCTTCTTGATAATGATGATGATGATGATTATTTTTCACAGGTTAATTTTGTAAGTATTTTTTTTTTTGGTTGAAGAGTAGCAGTGCAGTGTAATTTTAAAGGAAATTGCACAGGGTGCATTCATAGGCAAATCAATATTGAATCGATCATATTTAAAAGGTTAACCACTGACCTTGCACATGTAAATATGAGGCTGTTTGGCGTCTATATTAAAGACATTTCCGATGAAGGGCAGAGGCCAGGGTCCTGGAGGGAAGTTCTTGGGGTTCCTTCTCTTCATGATGTCGGTGATCAGCAGAAACACCATGAGAAACACCAAAAAGCCCCGGACATCCAGAGTCCCCAGCAACTGATCAAGCAGAGCCGACTCCATAGCAAACCGTTTCTCTGTCGTATAGCAAAATAAATGTGCTCTGTAGTCAGATATGAGGCATTTATATACAGATATTTTAGACTTTGGAAACCTGACTCTGATGAACTCTTGATTTCATTGGCTACACTCTGCAAATGAACTTTGAGTGTCCCCTAAGCCTTGGCATGCTTTGCATTTCTGTCAATGATTGTGAAGAGTTGATCTCATAGGATAGAAATAGTATTATTATTATTATTATTATTATTATTATTATTATTATTATTATTTGTATTTCTTGGCAGACGCCCTTATTGCTACTGATTATTTAGTAGATATGCAGTATGAATGTGTATCAATTCAGACAGCTCTCTGTTGGAGTACCTGGTTGCCAGGAGCATTTTTCTTTGTTTCTTTGTTTCTGCTTTATTGTTCTGGATTCAGTTCCAGTGTTGTGTTTCTGTGTGGTTTTAATTGCAGTGAACAGGGATTGTGGACCATGGCAGGAACCTTGTGTCCGAATACACTGTGGTCAACGATTTGCAGGTGAAGTCAAATGCTCCTAGATCTTTATGGTTTGATGTTTACCGAAACAAACATATACATACAATTCAAGGATTAAAAGGCAATAACAAAAATATTATTAACCACCCCATCAATCAAAATAGACATGCTGACTGAAAGTATTGTGGTATGAGATGTCACAGTGCTCTGTTCCAGATAATTAGAGTTGGGGGTAACGCGTAAGAACTAAATTTCACATGACTAGGGTTTTAAAGCTAGATGTTTTTCTCTGCTACTCTTTATACCTGTCAAGCCTTTCTATCATTTAAACATATAGCTCTCTTACCTTTAAGGCTCTGCATTCTGTTGTTACCCTGCATCTTCTTGTTTAACATCCTTGATCAGGAGGTTATTCATTTATAAGTATATGTAGTAAGTATTATTATTATTATTTATTTGACGGCGTGCTTATCCAGGGCAACTTACAAAACATAAGAGCAATACAAAGTGCAAAGATGAGCATTTACACATGTGTATAGGGGACAGGAGTAATGCATGTTTTCAGGAGCCCTTTAAAGTACAAGCAAGCATAATACAATCACACAATCTATGACAAACAAGGAACAATAGTGGAGTGCTGTGTTAACTATAAAAGAACACAATACAGACTCTTCAATGTAAAGCCAAAATTCACAACAAACCAAAAGAACGGGTTAATTGCTGTTTTAGATCAATTGATTAGAATGTAGCTAATAGGATCAGCACAATCCAATCAATCACTTGGCCCGGTTACACAGACTGATTAATAGCACTATGTTTAAGTCTAATCCATAAATTCATAAATTAAAGAAACTGTTACTATGGGCAAGGACTTGTATAAAACCAAGCTAAAACTATTTAATCAATTACACATAATTGCACATAATCCCACAAACAAACACCTATAGATTTAAAATTGAGCCAGAGAGCTTCCCGTCAACTGAACAGCCCCCCCCCCAAAAAAAAAAAAAAAAGCTTGTATCTCCCCAACCACAACGGCTAGCGTTTCAAATCAACTGTCACATGAAGAAGACCAATTGTGAATTATTTCACAAACTTTGTTTTACTTGTGAATCATAAGAGTCATTTGTGAAAATCTATAACATACCACACATTGCCTATGTGGCATGCGTAAAATGTCTGTATCTCCCCAAACATAATACGTAGCGTGTTCAAACCAACTTTCACATAGAAGACAAATTGTGAATTCTGTCACAACCTTTGTTTTACTTTAATAATTTATGAAAATCAATAACATCACATATATGCAACCAAACTCCCGGAATCATAGAAAAAATAGGTATCTCCCTAACCACAGCAGATACAGGGTTAAAATATACTATTATTTAAAAAAGACCAATTGTGAATTGTTTCACAGTCTCTGTTTTACCTGTGAATTATTATTATTTTATTAAAGACATCTAAAATAATACATATGCTGCTGAGGCCCTGGTCAGCTGGTCAGTAGTTACCCTTCAAAGGAAAAGAAAAAGTAATGTTTAAGTATGTATTTTACCTTTGCTTTACGGTAAAGCAAAGTTAAAACCCATACTTAACCCCCCCAAAAAAAACTTTAAACCTTTTACAGTAAAGTACAGTATTTTTGTAGTCAGATTAAATGTTTTAAAGGTTTCACATTCAATTCAGGGGGAATGACAGTGTTCTGCAAAATGGTTCTGTACATTAAACACAATTATGGATAATATCCGTAAAATTACATATATTTCGTTTTTTTCATAGTAAATGTCCAGGTTATTCATAGTTCTTAACCATATATTGAAATACGGTTTTTAACATTGCAAAAATATGGTTAATTTTTACGGAATATTTTTACAGTGTAACTATATCGATCCACTTTCCCTGACAGCAAAACCAGGAGCAAAGCACAGAAGCAACATGATCACACTGCCCAGTTGCCAAAGTCCAAAGGCTGATCATTCATTTCCATTACAGAAGTGATCCGTCCGTGTGTGCCTCCGGGACGGCAGGGTATGTGCTCAGCCACAGCCCGCAGCAGCGCTTGACATGGCGCTTCTGTCCGGGGACACGGGCTCTGTGGGACTGGCTGGATGCCCGCAGCGTTTTGCTCTTTCTCTTCATTTTCATCATCTTGCTGGATCTCTTCAGAAACAAAGCGCCGAAAAACTTCCCCCCGGGGCCTCGGGGACTGCCTCTCGTCGGAAACATGCTGGCCTTTGACATGAATAGCCCTCATTTGTACGTTAAAAAGGTCTGTGATTCAGACTTTTCATATATAAGAATTATAAATATGTCTTAATCTTTCCTCTTTTTTTTTAGTTTGCTTAGTGGCAGTAAATAGGGAATGCAAGTCCAGTGAACTCTGACAGGACCTTGACACTGTCTGTGCAGAAGCACATGTCAATGGAAAACGGCAAATAAACACAAGCTAATGAAAGCTTAATCAACGTATCTTCATTATATTTTGTTAAGGCAATCAAACAGTAGAGGGATGATAAATAAAAAGCAATATTAACGTATAGTAGAAAATAAAAGACATCAACATAAATTACCGATTGCCAGGACACAAGTGCGCAACTTGCCAATGGTCTGCGTCTTTGCGTATTGGATGGTAGATTTACTGTGGCAAGGCAAATTCGTTGCACATGTCTGTGCTTTAATAAAAGATTGTGCAAAATCTAAAAAAGTTATTGATGGGCTGGTCTGGGTGGCAGATATTTTCATGTTTTCATCTTTGCTCCACTGGCTGAAACAGCGGTGGCGGCTGGGTCGGGTTGCGTCTGTATAATATAGAGTCCGAAAGCCTGCAGATTTAAAGTGCTACACTTGTGTTGTTCTACACGTCACAGAGTAGGAGAAACTCTTGCATGTTTTTGGATATGTGCGTCAAGCTGCAAAACTTTTGTGTCTTGTGTGCATGAGAATTGTTCATGATTTCCAATAGCTTGCTGATCAGTACGGAGATATTTTCAGCCTTCGGGTGGGACAGAGAGCAGTTTTTCTGAATGGCTACAAACTGGTTAAAGAAGCTCTGGTCCACGATGGAGATAGCTTTGCAGATCGTCCAGAAATCCCCCTGTTTGTGGATATCTTCAAAAACAAAGGTAAATGAACCTTTAACCAGGAAAGGGTGAGATGATGGGAATGACATATGGGTGTACATCTTTCAACAACAGTCCAGTTGTGTTCACTTCTCACCATTTTTAAATCGTACTTGGTTTGTGTCAGAAATAAATAAGAGTAAGATACGGTATCTCTGCGGGTGTGAAGCTTCATGTGTCAATGATGATGTGTGTGATATATATCGTGAGGATCCATTCCAACACGACAATCAAAGTTTGTTTTTCCACATGCAGGCTTGGTGGGATCGAATGGATACCACTGGAAGCAGCAAAGGAGGTTTGCTCTGACCACTTTAAGGAATTTTGGACTTGGCAAGAAGAATCTAGAGTCGTCCATCCTCCTGGAGTGCCGGTGCCTGGCCGAGGCCATTGAGAGCGAGCAGGGTAAGTACTGGGGTGGGAAGAGCCTGTGTTATGTCCCCTTTAATGGGCAATGAAGCTGTCTTAGCTCCTTATAGTGACGAAGATGGATATAAAGTGTAAGCCTATCACAGGATTATCATGTGAAATGCAATGGAAACCCTTAAAGAACCCATACAGGTAGGCACTTTATGTTGGACGTGAAATCACTCAGCCGTTGTCCCTTCCTCTCTTGACCTTCCAGGTAGACCGTTTGACCCCCAGTTCACAATCAACAATGCTGTGTCCAACATCATCTGCTCTGTGGTGTTCGGGGACCGGTTTGAGTACAGCGATAGTCGCTTCCAGGATCTGCTGAGGTTAATTGATGAAGCTATCTTTTTAGATGGGAGCTTTTGGGCACATGTAAGAACTCTTTTCTTGATTTAATTATTATTTCCAAATATATATCAGGTGAAAAGTGCAGACAGCACACTGAACTGCTGCTCAGACAGATATCTGTCTACCCATGGAAATGAGCAAGAAATTCAACTACTCTGCCTCAGCTTGTGTTGTATCCTTTTTCAATAATTACTATTTTGTTTTATTAACAATGCAGATGTACAATATGTTCCCATGGGTTATGAGAAGAATTCCTGGGCCACACAGCAACATTTTCTCCCACTGGGAGGCTGTGATGTCTTTTGTGAAGTCTCAGATTAAACAACACAAACAGGACTGGGACCCATCAGCCCCCCGCGACTACATCGACTGCTACCTGACTGAGATGAAAAAGGTAACAGAGAGAGAGGTCCGAGGAATCACTGGTAATACAGATAATGTATTCCAAGAGTACAGGAAACCACAACAGGGGCATTGAAGACTAGTTATTTCACTGTACTGTGAAGAGTCCCTTACAATCTGGGTCATTTTAATACACACGTATACTTGACATATGATTTAATATGTCTTGTTGGACCACTTAGACTCTTTTGTATGCAATTCTGACATTCAGCATGCTGGAAGAATTTGACTTTTTTTTTGGCCTGAACTGCAGTCTAGAACTACGGCTCTTCTCCATCCCACAATGCATCTTCATTGGGTATCACATATACACAACACAAACAGATATATTATACTGAATTATTTTACAGTACTTTCTTGTTACATAATAGGTTGTGATGTGGTAGATTGAACTGTGGTCTGTTAATGATCAACTGTCATGTTATTAACTTCTGCCTTTAGTGTCAAGAAAATGTAGATGGTGGTTTTGATGAGGAGACCTTAGTTTTTTGCACTCTGGATCTGTTTGCGGCCGGGACAGAAACCACGTCAACCACTCTGCGCTGGGGTCTCCTCTACATGATCAAATACCCAGAGATCCAGAGTAAGTCTTTTGTAGAACCACTCACATTCTCTGGGAAGATTGTACATCACAATAGTTTCCAGTCTCCAGCGGTGACTGGACTTCTGGTTCAGGTTAAAACCCAGGATTTCACCTATCCAATTTCCCCATTGAATGTATTCTGTTACCTTTAAAAAAGAGCGAGACGGAGACAAAAAGCAGAGACATTCAATTTAGTTTGAAACTTAGGTTTGTGAGGAGGACAACCCCAATTTCACACCTGACTTCTGCCTTACCGAGTGTAAGTCTCTGGCACCAAACTCACTTTTCCAGCATTTATTGCTGTGACGAGAGACTTTGACAGGGGACAAGGACTCAGGTGAGGAGAGAGACAGAATGGTAATGGCAAATGGCAAACAGAGGGTCATGGGCCGGCAACAGTAACAAAGGAGATGACACATGAGTCGTGGTCGGTAATTTGATCAGACGGTCAGGGGATCAGGCAAACAAACTGTAGTAGTGAATCCAGGAATCGTAATAAGTGAAAAGACTTTGTGAGGATGTCTGGGAATGGAGGCGTATAAATAGTGATGGAAAGGACAGGGTTAACTGGGGACAGGTGTGCTGAATGATACGATGATGAGGGAATTTAACTGATCTGGTTGAAGGTGAGCAGCAATCCAGATGTGGACAACGGCGACCTCTGGTGGTAAGACAAGGAAATTCAGGGCAAAGTCATCACACCACCAACAGCTCATTCCACAGCCAGGTCATCATTCCCTTAGTCAGGTGAGTGTAGGGCACATTTAACTCGTTTACCTTTTGCTATGTATGCCTATTGGAATTCTCGGAACTGCTACATTTACATTGTGGCCAAGTGTTTTCATTTATTTCATATAGTTTTCATGCACAGAGTTACTTCTTGTTCATCACAATGCAAATACAGTCTGGTATGAATCTTGGTAGTTTGCATGGGAAACCCGTCTGTCAGCACAATCTGAGGCAATCGGGCAACTCACAGAGTCTTTTGTATTGCCCTGTCCTCCATGTGGTTTGCTCTCTGGTTTTGTACCTCCATAAATATTATACGGGGTTAGATAAGAGTTGTATGTATTTTCCCAGAGAAGGTCCAGGCTGAGATCGACCGAGTGGTGGGACAGGGGCGCCCGCCCTCCATGGCCGACAGAGCCAAGATGCCCTACACTGACGCTGTGATCCATGAAGTCCAGAGATTCGGCAACATTGTTCCTCTGAATATTCCCCGTAGGACTACAAGAGATATTACACTGAGAGGGTATTTTATTCCAAAGGTGAGGTGAGGAGTGATACACTGATTTGCTTTGCCTCCGTGCCTCCAGTGCTGTAACTCACTGTGTGTTGTTCTCCCTCCCTTTGCGTAGGGCACTCTGGTGACTCCGAATTTGACCTCTGTGCTGTTTGACAAGAATGAGTGGGAAACGCCCGATACTTTTAACCCAGGACACTTTCTGGACGCTGATGGGAAGTTCATGAGAAGAGATGCATTCATGCCGTTCTCAGCTGGTAACTCTTTATTTCAGCGTGCAGTTTATGCTACAGGCTCTGTTTTAGTTTGTTGTCTTTTCATTTTGTATAGCTCGTTTAAACACTAGAACAGAATCATTAGCTGTGTGTCCTCCTTAGATCAAAACTTTATTCTATGTTTGTCCCTTTTCTTTCAGGGAAGAGGGTGTGTCTGGGGGAATCATTGGCTCGGATGGAGCTCTTCCTGTTCTTCACCTCCTTTCTCCAGAGGTTCACCTTCACTGCCCCTCCTGGAGAGGAGCCCAGCCTGGAGTTCAGGATGGGAACTACACTGTGCCCAAAGCCCTTCAGGCTCTGTGCAGTGCCTCGCTGAACCAGCAGACAAAGATCGCATTTGTTATAGTGATGTATTTAACAAATTTCACTCTTAAAGATTTGAGGAGTATCACTCTTATGTGTATATTTTAAATAATAGACATTTCTGAAACTGTTATGTTACTGTTTTCAGAGTTTCTATTTTCAATTAATCAATCAATTATTTGTATTTCGTATTTCACCCTCAGTGCTACAATAATAATCTGTCAGTATGTAAACACAACTTTCACTGCAAAAACTATTCTGCGTGGTAATAAAGAAATACAGATTGAATAAAAAAAGTAAAAAGCATGTTAAATTGAAAAGTATTTGGTTTTGGTTATTTCTCTTCATACTACTTGGTTTTCCAGACCTTCTGTCCACCGCTGTGTTTCTGGGTGTTTCCTCTTCATTGTCCACTTCCCAGGTCTCTGTGTTTGATACATCAGCGGTTTTCCCTCCAGACAGAAGACTTTTCTTAAGGGAAGAGTTTACTGAAGGATTTTGTACAGGTAAACATGGATTTCATGAGGTTTATATATATGTGTGAGACGCCGACTGTCCAATCGCAGAGCGCTCCCCGCTAACCCGTCCCCTGTGCCGCCCCGCTGTCTGTCAAGCCGGGCGCAGCTGGAGTAGCTCGAGTAACAAACTGGAGTCGGCAATGGGTCTGGCGAGTGGTTTTGTGTGGGATCTGCTGGATGTCCGGGGCATTTTGCTGCTGGTCTTCGTTGTGTTGGTTCTTGCCGACCTGTACAGGAACAGGACTCCTACAAACTTCCCCCCCGGCCCGCGGGGGCTGCCCTTCTTCGGGGATCTCTTCATGTTTGACTCGAAACAACCGCATCTGCAAATGAAGAAGGTGAGTGAAGCTTGGACCGCATTTCTTCAGTGTTATCGTTTTTTCTGTGGATGTTGCATTGTTTTTCAAAACGTGTTGTTGCTTTTTATTATAAAAAATAAAATGAATCAGAAGTCAAGATAGACAATCCAGTAAAAAGTAAAAATGTATACCATGCATGTGACCTACACGCAAACGGCAAGTTTGTTTATATCACGGGAGCCAATCAGTGTAGGGCTTCCGCCTCACCTGGTCCATTCAGTGAAGGGCTTCCGGCGCACCTGGTCCAATCAGTGAAGGGGTTCCGGCGCACCTGGTTTAATCAGTGAAGGGTTTCCGCCTCACCTGGTCCAATCAGTGAAGAGCTTCCGCCTCACCTGGTCCAATCAGTGAAGAGCTTCCGCCTCACCTGGTCCAATCAGCGGGGCACTTTTCCTGTCTTTACCTTGCCTTTCTCATTGTTGCCCAAGATCCTGTCATGGGACACTTACGTCATTGTGCATTTGGTAGTGATGAAGTAATTGTATTTTTTTATTTAATTTTGTCGTCCAAACGATGACCATGGGAATCGAAATCGCGTCTCATAAAACCAGAAGTCGCAATTATATATCTGCCTTATAATGTCAAATTTGCGTAAAGTTTTTCACGCAAATTGGACATTTTTTTCTGTTTGTATTAATAAACATTTCCTACAGACTCCCATTTCCCCATTAACATGACAAGTGCAGTTAAAACAAGTCTGTTATGTAGAAATGAACACCCTCGTCACATGCGTAATAGACGGAGTTGACATGTAATGTATAACAGACTTCATAGGATCCTTGGATCACTTAATTATTAATGGACACCAAAGGGGCACGATGGGGCGAATGGGCTCCTCTCGATTGTAAACTTTGATTTTATATTATATTATTTATTAACAGATGCCCTTGTCCAGGGTGTCTTACAAAATATGAGTAATACAAAGTGCAATAATACAGAGTTCATAATTTGATTTACAAATTCCAATTTACACAAGTGTATAGGAAATATACAGTAAACAGTACAAGTCCTACATTCTAGACTGTAAAAGCTATTAAGTGCAGACAAAATGTGAAGTCATCTTTAAGAGCTAAGGGAGAGGGGGCATAGGGGAAACACAAATACACAACATGAGTACTAGTAATACAAAGCAAGTACATAATAATGTAAGTGTAATTCATAGCATGTCATTTATGAAAATCCTCCAATCGGAGCTGCTTTTAAGTGTTGTTAATGACACTTCGGCAGAAGAGGAACAAGTCAGGGTCTGTTTGATAGATGTATTATTGTGGACACCATGGTGACCTAACTGGAGGTGCTGCTACCAAAAAAGAATACTGCACTTTAATTAAATCAATATTATAATAAGACTACTTCACACTCCCAGCTGCACTGTGCTAATATAGTAGGGGTGTGAGGGTGTCGTGCAAAATTTTGGAAGTGTTCGATAAGGTTCTTTATACTAATGAGCACCAAAGAGAGATTATTCATCTCACAATATCACTTATCTACAGCTTGCTGAAACATATGGAGAGATTTTTAGCCTTCGAATTGGAAAGAGACTCATCGTCCTGAATGGTTACAAGCTGGTCAAGGAGGCTTTGGTCCAACATGGAGATGATTATGTGGATCGGCCATCGCTGCCAATTTCTGAAGACATGTACCCAAGGAAAGGTAATTTACTTGTTATGTTGTGTTTTTTATTTGCAAGGTTTCATAGTAAGCACTGGTTATGTGTTTTCCAAAGACACTATTTGTTGATGTGTATTAGTAATAGAAAAATCTTTATGTACAGTGAGAAAAGCTATACGTGTTGATGAACCTTTTTTCCAATAGATCCTGGCTTGGTAATGTCCAATGGGTACTCATGGAAGCAACAGAGAAGATTTGCTTTGTCTACCTTGAGGAACTTTGGACTCGGCAAGAAGAATCTGGAAGCTTCGATCCTCGTGGAATGCAGGGTCCTGAACGAGGCCTTTGAGACGGAGCTGGGTAAATACTGCAGTCCTGGCCTTGTCGTTCTTCTGTTGGTTTGCAGGAGGGTCACAATGGAGAAGCATTTTGAATAAAACAAATCCTATTCCAAAGAGGCTATAACAGGGGGGAAAGTCCAGTAGAAAATTAATCTTTATTAAGTGTAAATTAGTACTAGTGAATTATTTTACTTGATTCCCTTTCTTATGTTGGCAATTCAGGAAGGCCTTTTGACCCCCAGTTCACCATTAACAACGCCGTCTCCAACATCATCTGCTGTCTGGTGTTTGGCGAGCGGTTCGAGTACAGCGACGCACAGTTTCAGGAGCTGCTGCGGCTTATTGATGAGGCCATGTATCTGCAAACTAAAGGAACAGTCCAGGTAAAGAGCCTAAACATCCCTTCAAAGCCCCAATATCACGGCTGATAATTTCAATGGGTGGATTATTCCCTCAGATCTTTAGGTACAAATGTTTATAATTGTATAATTGATTTGAATGTCTTGTAGTCAATTAAAATTGGATGTTCCCCTAAACTGAAAGCTAGGAGGATAGGTTCTGTACTAAAAGAAACTAAGCAATTCTGTGTCGGACACAGTAGATGTACCACCTGACTGTACTGTGACTTTAATCACTAGCCATCTGCCACTTTCTACAACAGTACTACAAAAGTTAGGAGATTGAAATTAATTCACGTCTGTTTTTAGCTTTACAACGTCATCCCTTTCATAATGAGGAGACTACCTGGATCACACCAGAGAGTCATTTCGATCTGGGCCGCTGTGATCTCTTTCATAAGGTCTAAGATCAAAGAACACAAAGAGGACTGGGACCCATCAGCCCCCCGGGACTACATTGACTGCTACCTGACCGAGATGGGAAAGGTAACGGAGTGATGTGATGGTGTAGAGGGGATAATCTGGGAAATTATGATGATTGGAGAAATGAATGGAAGGCTGAAGGTCAAGGAGAGCTGCTTGGTGTCTAATGAAGTACATTGAGGGAACTTTGGGCTGTTGAATGTCAAGGATTCATTTGATTGGTTTCTACCCCACCTGAAGAAGAAACAATGTTTCAAGCGCATTATGTTGTGTCAGTTTACCTAAAAGTATCTTGTACACTCTTAACTGAGTACTAACATCCTATGTTTGAGGTTGGCTGGTAGGTCAACACAGGATCAGGAACACAGGCCTTAGTTCAGCAGCATGTAGCTCATGATTGCTTCTATATGAACGTAGTGTTCTGGAGGCTCTTGATCGCGCTGATGAGTGTCCCTCTGTCCGCAGGGTACAGAGGACTCCAGTGCGGGCTTTGATGAGGAAAACCTGGCATGCTGCACCCTGGATCTGTTCGGGGCCGGGACTGAAACCACGTCAACCACTCTGCGCTGGGGTCTCCTCTACATGATCAAATACCCAGAGATCCAGAGTAAGACTTCTGTAGAATTTGATCCAGCAGCCAGCTGTATAAAGTTGCATTTAGTAGAATTCAAACTTATATACCATAGAATATATTAAGACTGAACATAATCATGTATTTCTAAACGTAATGCTTTCTCAACTGTGCCTACATTTATGCTCAATAATAAAGAGGAACCCTTTCTCCCTCTTAGAGAAGGTCCAGGCAGAGATAGACCGAGTGGTGGGACAGGGGCACCCGCCCTCCACGGCCGACAGAGCCAAGATGCCCTACACTGACGCTGTGATCCACGAAATCCAAAGGTTCGGCAACATTGTTCCTCTGAATGTCCCCCGTGTGACAACAAGGGATACTTCACTGAGAGGGTATCTTATTCCAAAGGTGAGAGACAGAGCAGGACTCTCATTGTCATTGCTTCTTATACCAGGCTTCTTTGCTGTACATATTTACATCATCTACTTTCCACTCATGGCCTCAGATCATCAGTGTAGTTCTTCCCAGCATGATTCATGCTGACCTCCTGGGAGCAGCTGAAGTGTCTTCATGCAGGAGGTGATCTGCTGTTTCTCGGCACAAGTAGAGCAAACTGTCCCCCTCGCTGCTCTCATGGATTCTCAGATCAGTAAAGGTGAAAGCAGGATTCTCACTGTAATGAATTAGGGAACTGATTTCCCCAGCAAGCCGTCTACAGCAGGGGCTCACAGTATCTGAAAGCCCAGCATGCTGCTCCCAACTCCCCGTTACAGCAGGTGTTCAACTCTGGTAAATGTTTTGAGGATGTGTGTTTGTTTTCTGTCTTCCTCACCTTTAGGGTACCTTGATCATTCCCAATTTGACCTCTGTGCTGTTTGACAAGAGTGAGTGGGAAACGCCCGACACATTTAATCCAGGACACTTTCTGGATGCTGATGGGAAGTTCGTGAAGAGAGATGCATTCATGCCGTTCTCAGCTGGTAATTTCCTATTTATAGTTCTCAAGTGTACAGCTGTAGAAATTACCTCCATAGTGGACTTTCCATTATGTAAGATGCATCAGTTATGTATTCAATATGAAGTAATTGTTAAAAGTTCCCATGATATCTAGTTAAATACTTCTTAAAGCACTTTTTGTTTTCTGAAAATCAAGGATCTTAGTTTTTTTATGGAAACAAACTGATTCAAATTCTCTACTCCTTACAGGGAAGAGGATGTGTCTGGGGGAATCACTGGCTCGGATGGAGCTCTTCCTGTTCTTCACCTCCTTTCTCCAGAGGTTCACCTTCACTGCCCCTCCTCGAGAGGAGCCCAGCCTGGAGTTCAGGGCAGGAGCGACACTCTGCCCAAAGCCCTTCAGGCTCTGTGCAGTGTCTCGCTGAACCAGGACACTCCTGGAATCTTTGTAATGTCACTGTTTTCAGAGTTTTTATTCTGTTCCCCACCCAGCTCTTGGATTACCACATGTTTTTGAATGAAATGCAAATCATATATTTTATTTAATCTGGAAAAAGCTGATTTTAGTTGTTTGGTAGTAAAATGTACTTTGTTCTGCTGATTGCTGCAATTAAATTGACTTTCAATCAATCATTTATTGATTTATTTTGTATACCCCCTTCATCAACAAAATGCCACTGAGTGCTACAATAATAATTTGTCAGTATATTCACACAGTTTTCACTGCGAGAAGTATTATGTGGTAGCCAGGAAATAGATTCAATAATAATTACCCCCCTCCTAAAATACATTATATTTTATTTTGTTCCGTTTATCTTCTTCATACTTATTGGTTGTTCAGATCTTCTGTCCACCCCTGTATTACAGTCCACTTTCCAAGTCTCTGTGTATGATATTGATTTTTAAATAGGAAATATGTTGGTCAGTGTTAATAGATTACTAGAGGTTTTCCCTCTAGACAGAAATGTTGAATATTGAAGGTAAGAGTTAATTCAATTCTATTAACCTGATAAAACCATATTTACCAGTATTTTTTGGATTGTTTTATGACCGCCCAACCAAAGAAAAACACTCCTCTGTGCCGGTGTGGGAGGCCGACTGTCCAATCACTGAGCGCTGCCTCCCTCCCTTGTCCCGCCCCCAGCTGTCTGTCAAAGCCGGGTCACTCAGTTTCACGGTCCTTTGTTTTACTTGCAGTAGCTCGAGTATATTTCATTAAAACAGGCGTTTAAATGTATTTTAGTTTAATTGCAATAGTTGAACACAAGGAATCCCTACCGGCGCGGTCAATGGGTCTGGCGAGTGGTTTTGTGTGGGATCTGCTGGATGTCCGGGGCATTTTGCTGCTGGTCTTCGTTGTGTTGGTTCTTGCCGACCTGTACAGGAACAGGACTCCTACAAACTTCCCCCCCGGCCCGCGGGGGCTGCCCTTCTTCGGGGATCTCTTCATGTTTGACTCGAAACAACCGCATCTGCAAATGAAGAAGGTGAGTGAAGCTTGGACCGCATTTCTTGAGATTGTTATGCTTTAGTAGCAGTAGTGAATTTAATTTTAATGCTGGTTGTTTTTAATATAAATATAAAAGGGAGTCAACTAATTTGAAGCAATCCAAGAGTTACGTTTGACTATGCACTTGCCCTCCGCGCAATCCGAGAGCGGTTTGTTTTTATCACAGGAGCCAATCAGGGAAGAGGTTCTCCCTCGCCTGGTCCAATCAGGGAAGAGGTTCTCCCTCGCCTGGTCCAATCAGGGAAGAGGTTCTCCCTCGCCTGGTCCAATCAGGGAAGAGGTTCTCCCTCGCCTGGTCCAATCAGGGAAGAGGCTTCCCTTCGCAGCTCACGTCTCGCACGTTCATATTGATCGTAACATTTGTATTTTGAAAGCCCAACCGCACAACTGATGTATACATTGTTAAATGTGTGCAATTCACTTGATACACTGTTATTTTTCTATTTGCATGGGTAATACCTGAATCTCTCCATGCATGAGCTCGGATTGGATTTTCATAAATTACATATTATGCATTTCTATAATAAATGTTTCGAGGCTGATTATGTCTACATAACGTACTGGTTGGTGTTTTAACTGCACCAACCAGTTTGTTATGTAGACATAATCACCCTCGGCACATTTATTATAGAAATGCATAATATGTAATTTATGAAAATCCAATCCGAGTTCGTTTTAAGTTTTGTTAATAATCTAATTAATTAGCTTAACATGTACTTGTGTATTTAATAATGGACATTCTTCTACAATTTTCTTTCTGATTTGAAAACGGGTGTGATTAGCAGATTTATTACGGTGGACACTGGTCACGCAACAGAATACTGCACTTTAATGAAATCAGTATCATAATAATAATACAATCATTCACAGTTCCACATTAGTGCATTGCAGTTGGCAGGTATGGATATGTATGTAATTAAGAAATTGAAAACAGTTGGAAGTGTTCTGTGAGGTTCTTTATTCTGATGTACACCAAAGACATTATTCATCTCACAACATCACTTATCTGCAGCTTGGAGAAGCATATGGAGAGATTTTCAGCCTTCGGATTGGACAGAGAATGGTTGTCCTGAATGGTTACAAGCTGGTCAAGGAGGCTTTGGTCCAACATGGAGACGACTATGTGGATCGGCCATCGCTGCCATTATGTAATGACATGTACCCAAGGAAAGGTAATTTACTTCAATCAGTTATATTGTTGTTCTTTACTTAGCAAGGTTTCATGGTGAGCACCATCTCTGTTTTCCAAAGACACTGTTTGTTCATGTGTAGTGGTAAAAGAAAAATCTGTATGTACAGTGAAAAAAGCTATACATGGTGATTGTAGTGGTTTTATACTCCTTTATCCACAGAGATTCAGGACTCCAGTTGATTCTCAGCTCCAGATACTTTACTCATTGTATTCAAGGGAAGAGCACCCCATCACCCATGAAGCAATAAAGCAACTCTTAAAGCATTGGCAGAAATATAGCCATATATATTGTAATGTTGATCAGAAGCCAGCGCTGCCCAGGCTAATAAATATGCGGCCCAAGGGCTGCTGGCAGGTCAGTTTGAGACTGTACTATAGTTAACTAAAAATGTGTTAATTGTTATCATTCACCCTGCTCTGTACGATTGTGTAGTTGGTGTTTTTTCCCCCTTTTTCTGTACATCTGTTTTACCAAAACTGTTACAATATTAGTAGTGTAGTAGTTTTGATGGGCATACGAGGGTGCGCACTGTGCTGGGTGGGACCTGGGAGTGTGTAATCTATCACAACCAATCAATTATATTTGTGTAAGGTGAGACAGAAATGGATTGGAGATCATAGCAAGAGGTTGCATAACTTTTATTTAATGGTTCTTTTGTTATGTATTTATTTATCTGTCTGTGATTGAGAGTTGTACCCAGCTATTTTCTTTTCATAAACCTGGTCCCCAATCCATCTTCAGTTATGTTAATGTGTGCCAGTGTGCCTTTATGAAAGATTATTTTTTCCTCTTCAGTGATTAGCCTTTTTTAATTTGATTTTAAATAGATCCTGGTGTGCTGGTATCCAATGGGTACTCATGGAAGCAGCAGAGAAGATTTGCTTTGTCTACCTTGAGGAACTTTGGACTCGGCAAGAAGAATCTGGAAGCTTCGATCCTCGTGGAATGCAGGTTCCTGAACGAGGCCTTTGAGACGGAGCTGGGTAAATACTGCAGTCCTGGCCTTGTCGTTCTTCTGTTGGTTTGCAGGAGTTCTGGTTGATGAATTTAGTCAGCCAGGGCTTGAAGCACACTGTCTTGTCAGTATTGGTTCTGCTTGCAAGGGTAGCTCTGCTGTTTGTGTACATTAGTATTTGTGAATTATTTAATTGATTCCCCTTTCTTATGTTGGTAATTCAGGAAGGCCTTTTGACCCCCAGCTCACCATTAACAACGCCGTCTCCAACATCATCTGCTGTCTGGTGTTTGGCGAGCGGTTCGAGTACAGCGACGCACAGTTTCAGGAGCTGCTGCGGCTCATTGATGAGGCTGTGCATCTGCAAGTGAAATTGGCAGTCTGGGTAAACAACGCTATCTAAATTACATTTGATGTTAAAATCTAAAGATCCCTTCAATGCCACAGTATCACTAATGACAATTTCAGGGGATGAATTATACATTCAGATATAATTGTAGACATTTTCATAATTGTATAATTGCTTTTAATGTCTTGTGGTTTGTATTGAAGTCAGATAAAATTGGTTGTTTCCCCAAACTGAAAGCTAGGAGGATAGGTTTTGTTCTACAAAGAAACTAAGCAGTGCTGTGTCGGACACAATAGATGCACCAACTGACTGTACTGTGATTCACAGTGCCTGCCATCCACCAGGTTCTACAACAGTACTGCAAAAGTTAAGAGACTGTAATTAATTCAGGTCTGTTTTTAGGTTTACAATGCCATCCCTGTCATAATGAGGAGACTACCTGGATCACACCAGAAAGTCCTTTCGATCTGGGCTGCTGTGATCTCTTTCATAAGGTCTAAGATCAAAGAACACAAAGAGGACTGGGACCCATCAGCCCCCCGGGACTACATTGACTGCTACCTGACCGAGATGGGAAAGGTAACGGAGTGATGTGATGGTGAAGAGGGGATAATCTGGGAAATTATGATGATTGAAGAAATTAATGTAAGGCTGAAGGTCAAGGAGAGCTGCTTGGTGTCTAATGAAGTACACTGAGGGAACTTTGGGCTGTCTACCCCACCTGAAGAAGAAACATAATTTTTCAAGCGCATTATGTTGTGTCAGTTTACCTAAATGTATCTTGTACACTCTTAACTGAGTACTAACATCCTATGTTTGAGGTTGGCTGGTAGGTCAACACAGGATCAGGAACACAAGCAGTATGTAGCTCCTGATTGCTTCTATATGAACGTAGTGTTCTGGAGGCTCTTGATCGCGCTGATGAGTGTCCCTCTGTCCGCAGGGTACAGAGGACTCCAGTGCGGGCTTTGATGAGGAAAACCTGGCATGCTGCACCCTGGATCTGTTCACAGCCGGGACTGAAACCACGTCAACCACTCTGCGCTGGGGCCTCCTCTACATGATCAAATACCCAGAGATCCAGAGTAAGACTTCTGTAGAATTTGATCCAGCAGCCAGCTGTATAAAGTTGCATTTAGTAGAATTCAAACTTATATACCATAGAATATATTAAGACTGAACATAATCATGTATTTCTAAACGTAATGCTTTCTCAACTGTGCCTACATTTATGCTCAGCAGCCAGCTCTATAAAATGCATTTAGTTGAATTCAAATGCATGTCTTATGGAATTTATGAAGAATGCCTACATGATCATGTTCAATTATGCATTTTGAAATGTAATGCTTTCTCATCAGTGCCCACGTTAACATCTAATTATACTTCAGTAAACCTGTCCTTTCACCTCTCAGAGAAGGTCCAGACTGAGATAGACCGAATGGTGGGACAGGGACGCCTGCCCTCCATGACTGACAGAGCCAGCATGCCCTACACTGACGCTGTGATCCATGAAGTCCAGAGGTTCAGCAACATTGTTCCTCTGAATGTTCCCCGTGTCACAACAAGGGATACTTCATTGAGAGAGTATTTTATTCCAAAGGTGAGAGAGGGAACTGTACACTCATTGTCATTGCTTCTTATACCAGGCTTTTTTGCTGTACATATTTACATCATCTACTTTCCACTCATGGCCTCAGATCATCAGTGTAGTTCTTCCCAGCATGATTCATGCTGACCTCCTGGGAGCAGCTGAAGTGTCTTCATGCAGGAGGTGATCTGCTGTTTCTCAGCACAAGTAGAGCTAACTGTCCCCCTCGCTGCTCTCATGGATTCACAGATCAGTAAAGGTGAAAGCAGGATTCTCACTGCAATGAATTAGGGAACTGATTTCCCCAGCAAGCCATCTACAGCAGGGGCTCACAGTATCTGAAAGCCCAGCATGCTGCTCCCAACTCCCCGTTACAGCAGGTGTGCAACTCTGGTAAATGTTTTGAGGATGTGTGTTTGTTTTCTGTCTTCCTCACCTTTAGGGGACATTGATCATTCCCAATTTGACCTCTGTGCTGTTTGACAAGAGTGAGTGGGAAACGCCCGACACATTTAATCCAGGACACTTTCTGGACACTGATGGGAAGTTCATGAAGAGAGATGCATTCATGCCGTTCTCAGCTGGTAATTTCCTATTTATAGTTCTCAAGTGTACAGCTGTAGAAATTACCTCCATAGTGGACTTTCCATGAAGATTATTTATTAGTTCTGCAGTAATTATGAAGTAATTGTTAAAAGTCCCCAGCAAGTGTGATATCCAGTTAAGTACTTCTTAAAGCACTTCATTTTTTGTTTGCTAAAAATAGAAGAAAAATATTCCTCTTTTTTGATGGAAACAACCTGATGAAACTTCTCTCCTTACAGGGAAGAGGGTGTGTCTGGGGGAATCATTGGCTCGGATGGAGCTGTTCCTCTTCTTCACCTCCTTTCTCCAGAGGTTCACCTTCGCTGCCCCTCCTGGAGAGGAGCCCAGCCTGGAGTTCAGGATGGGAATGACACTGTGCCCAAAGGCCTTCAGGCTCTGTGCAGTGCCTCGCTGAACCAGGAGACTCTTAAAAGGGTTATTGTTTTGGAATACCACGCTCATGTGTATATTTTATGTAACAGACATTCCTGGAACCTGTTGCTGTTTTCAGTGTTCTTTCTATTCTATTCCCCACCCAAATGTTGGACTACCACATGTTATTCAAGGAAGTGCAAATTATACATTAAGCTTTATCTGGGAAAAAGTAGATTTTTAGTTGTTTGTTATTAAAATCTATTTTGTCCTGCTGATTGATTGATGGAATTAAATTGACTTTCAATCAATCATTAATTAATTAGTATTTTGTATAAGATCTTCAGCAACAAAATGCAACAATAATTTGTCACTAAATTAGCAGCTTTCATTGCAAAAAAAAACGTTTTTAATTGAAATGTGGTCTGTTGTTTATTTTACTTCATACTACTTTCTGCGCACCATGTATTACTGTTTCCTCTTAGTTGTTGATTGATAAGGAATTCCACTTCCCAGATCTGTGTATGATATTGATTTCACAAAAGTGATCAGATGTTTTGAGAATTGGAATTGTTTTCAAGTCCTGCTCGCATTTTAGGTAAGGTAAGAGTTAATTCAAGGCTTTTGTGCAGGAAAGCGTGGATTGTTCTCGACAGCACAGCCCAAAACAAAAGATACCTTTACCTGCCTTATCAGTGTGGGATGCCGTCTGCCAATCGCAGTGCTGCCGCCACTAAACGCTCCCTGCCCGCCCCCAGCTCTGTCAAAGCCCGGTCTCAGCTGGATCAACCAGTTTTACTTACTTTTTAGCTTTTAACCAACTTTAACCGTCATTTTAAACGGGCATTTTAATTGTATTCTCATTTGTTTTAGTTTCATTGCTATTGTGTTGCAATAGTTGAACACAGTTGTAAATCCAGGAATCCCTACCGGCGCGGTCAATGGGTCTGGCGAGTGGTTTTGTGTGGGATCTGCTGGATGTCCGGGGCATTTTGCTGCTGGTCTTCGTTGTGTTGGTTCTTGCCGACCTGTACAGGAACAGGACTCCTACAAACTTCCCCCCCGGCCCGCGGGGGCTGCCCTTCTTCGGGGATCTCTTCATGTTTGACTCGAAACAACCGCATCTGCAAATGAAGAAGGTGAGTGAAGCTTGGACCGCATGTCATGAGATTGTTATCCTTTATAATTAGTAGTGTATTACATTTAAATGCTTGCTGTTTTTTGTTTCATTATATTAAAAAAAAACAACAGCAGTCGTGAAGATATCCAAGAGTGAACTTGCAACTACCGTAAAACATATAATATACGTCTCCATTATTCGCCGTGTTGATTTGCATGATAATGTAAAAAAGAAAAGAAAAAAGATGGTCTCTAATAAACGCACAAAATACACATTTGTTAGTGTTTTAGAAAATGCATTATTCTTTTTTGATATATAGGCCTATTTTTGTATTTATTTCAAAAACTCGCATTAGGTTTGTTTTGTTCAATTTATTTCTAACATCTTTATTGCAGTTTATCTCATATTGTATGCGCAAGTTTCAAAGCAACAGAAAACGGACTTAAGCAACCAAACTGGTAATATTCAGTGTGCTGCTAGAGGAGCGGGGCTCAGCAGGGCGGCAGTGCCAGGCTCCTTCTGCCAGGGACACAGAAACAGGTGACACAAGCGGACTAAGGGACTCAGAGGACGACCGTCTGCACAGTAACGACCACTCAGTCCAGTCCACCTGGGTCCGTGTCTCCAAGCACGTCTCTGTCCACTAATGCAAGTCCAGCAGATCCCCGCTCTGTGTGCCGCGCCGGAGACAGAGCTATAATATTTACATATATATATATACCGTACATTTGCATTGCTGTTAATTGTAGTGAGTGACGTAACAGTCAATTGCGACATAAACAAGCCATTGATGTTTTTTTTTTTCAATACAGTGTATAGGTACCACACATTGAATGTGATTTCGATTACAATAAAACAAATATATACAGTGAAGGTACTTTCCGTACCCTCCATGACTCCGAGATGTCTTTACATGTTTTAATATGTAATACAAACGCCGGACTCCCATAGGCTTTATGCACGGGCAATTGAAAATGAAAATGACTTTCTACACCCGATGCCTCCAGCAGCTCCCCAGGATGACCATGAAAGATGTCCATGGTATGCAAGCCTCGCTGTTGCTCCATCAAGCAGAAAGGAGAAGGGTTTCAAAATGTGGCCTATATTTCTAGTTACATCGGCTCTGACATTTATCCCTGCTAACACGCAACGTTGCCACAAAGTTTTAGAAACGTACATTGCTGCTGTTAATCTTCAGCTGTAGATTTACGTTTAATTAACTTAACGTTTAATTTAAAAAGTCAATCCATAGTTTAACTGTTTAAACTGTCAAACTATGTTTCTGTAAATTTACATTTATATTGTATTTGCATTATTTTATGACTCACATCATCTATGATAATCTGCTTCATTTGCTCTCTGCGTCTCATACATGCATGCTGCTTTTAGCTGTTCAGAGGGTTAAAGAACGATGTTTCACTTAAACGAAAGTAACTTTTAAATTCCCTATTCGTTTAAATAATAAATATATATATCAAAACGTTGGAGCCCTTGAAAGCTCCTATCACATCCCCTGTTGTGTGGCTCAGCTCTCCTGTAAATGTGCACTTTATATCTAGTTTTCATAGAACAACTTGCTTTTACATTGCTACTGTTATTTATATTCTTTACCCCTATGTCCCCTTCCCCTGAACTATTAACTATGACTTCACAACTTGTGTGAAATTAGTATGTTTTGATCTATAATTGTATACTGTATTGCATTTACATAACACCCTTATCCAGGGCGACTTACAAAAGATAAGAGCATCTGCTAATAAATAAATAAATAAATAAATATAATATAATATACCAAATACATGTACAAAAATAAAATAGCCTACAATGATAAAATGAAGATGACTATGCTAGGAATAATATGTCCAAGCGTCGCAGCACGACCATAATTACACATCTCAATTAGTGTATTTGACTGTGATCAACTGTGATCAACGTGATGCACATCTTGAACACTGTCTCACCGCAAACAGCTTCTAGCGCAGCTGCAGGGTATTAGGCAAAGCTTTATATTGAAGAAACAAAATGCATTTTCTCACAGCACACTGCACTTGCACAACTCGAACCACCACCCTGCGATGTTGTACATCCCTCACCCGCAATAGGTATTTTTCAATATCGCCCAACCCGACTGTAAGTTGTTGAAAAAGATGTAACATGAGAACACACACTTGATTTGTCAAGGGAGGTTTAAACGTATATTACATTTATTTTTGTATGATATAGTTTTCTCCACGTTTACTGTTTAAACGTTTAAACTCGTACAGCCCTATTGAATAACTGAAGTGGAGACTGAAACAGCGATAAGAGTTTTTAAAAGGAGTTTTAAACGGTCAGGCTGCAGGAAGAGAGTGCGCCCTCATTACTGTTCATTGGTTTTGCTGATCTTTTATGCATTTGTGAGAAGGTGAAGCTGAGGCAGAGGAGACGCAGGAGGACAGCCGCTGTGTGCGCCTGTGCACTGGAGACTAGGACGGGTGAAATGACGGCACAGTACAGTTGTGCCCATGTGTTTCAGTATAGGACACCTTCACCAGTGACGGCACAGTCAGTGGATATATATATATTGATTGATTTTTCATGTTGTACAGAACTGGTATCTTATCTTATTGGTGTTGTACAATACAATGACCAATTCATTATTTCAATACCGTTTAGGGGACGCCGGTGGGAGCTAGGCTCAAATCTTCAATGGCGACTACAGACCCTATATGAGGGTGTATGTTGAACCCCTCACGCTGAATATGTCTTCCATGGTAGAGAAAGTATGAAATAAAGCTCAACACAGAATTGAACTAGAGGAAGCCTCACAAAACGGGACACAGCCGTGTTCAGATGCACTACTGGCCTCACCTCGTAGATAATTTAATTTTCTGGAACTCATGATGACTCACTATAAGGCTAGTTTGAAAGATTAATAACGTTAATATGTTATCTTTTTAAATGAAATGTGTTTGAAAGCTAAAAGTGTTAGCAATTTTGGTAGGGAAAATACCTATTGCAAATGCGGAGTGACGTAAACAGGGAGTCAATGAGCTGGCTGAGATTTAAGTGGAAATAATAAAAATAAATAAATCTGCTTCAAGGAAGAAATTAAAAGCAGTCTGTAGTTTTCTATAAGATTCTTTATTCTCATAATTATCTACTGTAAACTGAAGAGATTATTCGACTCACAATGCCACTTACTTGCAGCTTGCAGAAAAATATGGAGAGATTTTTAGCATTCGGATTGGACGGAGATTCGTCATCCTGAATGGTTACAAGCTGGTCAAGGAGGCTTTGGTCCAACATGGAGACGACTATGTGGATCGGCCATCGCTGCCATTATTCAATGACGTATATCGAAGGAAAGGTAACATGTCAATGAATTATATTGTGGTGTTCTTTACGTGGCAATGGTTCATGTTGAGCACTGTCTCTCTGTTTTCCAAAGACTCTTTTTGTTGATTTGTATTAGCAAAAGAAAAAGCTGTATATACAGTGAGAAAACCGCTACATGGAGAGTAACCATTTTTGTTTTAAAATAGATCCTGGTGTGCTGGTTTCCAATGGGTACTCATGGAAGCAACAGAGAAGATTTGCCTTGACCACCTTGAGGAACTTTGGACTCGGCAAGAAGAGTCTGGAAGCTTCGATCCTCGTGGAATGCAGGGTCCTGAACGAGGCCTTTGAGACGGAGCTGGGTAAATACTGCAGTCCTGGCCTTGTCGTTCTTCTGTTGGTTTGCAGGAGTTCGGGTTACTGAGTTTAGTCAGGCGGGGCTTGTAGCACACTGTCTTGTCAGTATTGGTTCTGCCTGCTTGGGTAGAGCTCTATTTCCAGCCAAATCATCATGTAGAGATATCTACAATCGCATTTCAGTATATCTCTGTATATGTAAAGATATCTTTAAATATTTAGAGATCTCAAAATTTCATCTCAAGTGCCTTTGATTAATTAAATTAATCTAGAGATCTTCAAATCATCTGAAGATATCTAATTTTAAGATATTTGAAATACATTTATAGATGTCTGTTAATGACTTCCAGCTCATTTAGAGATATCTGTAAATCATTTAGATATATCTGCAAATTACTTCCTGTATGTAGCCCAATGAGCAGCAAGTGATTTACAGATATATCTAGAAATGATTTGCTCTAATTTCAGATATCTGTAAATGGAGTTATCGAATTCATTTAGAGATATCTGTAAATGATTTAAAGTTATCTTAAAATGCATCTAACGATTTGACTTGCCATAATAGCTCTGCTGTTCATATTGTGGACTGAAGTTACAGAAGAAGCAGATGCTTTAAAACCCAAAGAGGATATAACGGTGGGGAGAGAGTAGGAAATAAATAAAACTTTGAAGTGTAAATTAATACTTTGTTCATTATTTTAATTGATTCCCCTTTCTTATGTTGGTAATTCAGGAAGGCCTTTTGACCCCCAGCTCACCATTAACAGTGCTGTCTCCAACATCATCTGCTGTCTGGTGTTTGGCGAGCGGTTCGAGTACAGCGACGCACAGTTTCAGGAGCTGCTGCGGCTCATTGATGAGGCCATGTATCTTGAAGGGAAATGGGCAGTCCAGGTAAAACCTCTAAACCCCAATATCCCAGACAATTTCAAGGGATGGATTATTCTCTCAGATCTTACTGTAGAAATTTTAATTATTATATAATTGATTTTAATGTCTTGTGGTTTGGTTTGAATTAGTTAAAATTGATTGTTCCCCCAAACTGAAATCTAGGAGGATGGGTTCTGTGCTATACTGTGATTTACAGCTCCTGCCATCTGCCAGATTGTATTTACTTTCAACTAAAAAGATAAGAGACTCTAATTAATTGACATCTGTTTTTAGGTTTACAATGTCATCCCTGTCATAATGAGGAGACTACCCGGATCACACCAGAAAGTCTTTTCGAACTGGGCCGCTGTGATCTCTTTCATAAGGTCTAAGATCAAAGAACACAAAGAGGACTGGGACCCTTCAGCCCCCCGGGACTACATTGACTGCTACCTGACTGAGATGGGAAAGGTAACAGAGTGATGTGATGGTGAAGAGGGGATAATCTGGGAAATTGTGATAATTGAAGAAATGTATGGAATGCTGGAGGTCAAGGAGAGCTGATTGGTGCCTAATGAAGTACACTGAGGGAATTTTGGGTTGTTGAAGGTCAGGGATTCATCAGATTGGTTTCTACCCCACCTGAAGAAGAAATGGCAGATGTTTTCAAGCACATTATATTGTGAGAATTGTGTTTTCCTCTTTCTACAGTTTGAAGCAGACTCCAGTGCAGGTTTTGATGAGGAAAACCTGGCATGCTGCACCCTGGATCTGTTTTCGGCTGGGACTGAGACCACATCAACCACTCTGCGCTGGGGTCTCCTCTACATGATCAAATACCCAGAGATCCAGAGTAAGCTGTACAAAACACATTGAGATTCAAACTCATAGTCCGTGGAAGATACCAATTATGTATTTTGAAATGTAATACTTTATCATCAGTGCCCACATTAGCACCTAATTATTCTTTAGTAAACCTGTCCTTTCACCTCTCAGAGAAGGTCCAGGCTGAGATAGACCGAGTGGTGGGACAGGGGCGCCCTCCCTCCACGGCCGACAGAGCCAGCATGCCCTACACTGACGCTGTGATCCATGAAGTCCAGAGGATTGGCAACATTGTCCCTCTGAACGGTCCCCACATGGCAACAAGGGATACTTCACTGAGAGGGTATTTTATTCCAAAGGTGAGAGATGACGGTACACTCATTGCTTCTTATACCAGGCTTCTTTGCTATACATATTTACCCACTCTTGTTGTTCTCATAGATTCTCAGAACTGCTTTTCCCAGCAAACCGTCTACAGCAAGGGCACTGAGAAATGTTTTGAATATGTTTGTTTTCTGTCTTCCTGACCTTTAGGGTACTATAATAACTCCAAATTTGACCTCTGTGCTGTTTGACAAGAGTGAGTGGGAAACGCCCGACACATTTAATCCAGGACACTTTCTGGACGCTGATGGGAAGTTCGTGAAGAGAGATGCATTCATGCCGTTCTCAGCTGGTAATTTCCTATTTATTGTTCTCAAGTGTACAGCTGTAGAAATGACCACAATCATGGACATCTATTATGAAAGATTTATCAGTTCTGTCATCAATATGAAGTAATTGTTAAAAGTTCCTGTGATATCAAGTTAAATACTTCTGTACAGCTGTAGAAATGACCTTCATAGTGGACTTATGGACTTACTATAAAACAAGATTTATTAGTCCTGTAATCAATATGAAGTTATTTTGACCTCTACACCAGTAAGGGTGTTATCCAGTTAAAAACTTAAAGCACTTCATTTTTTCTTTGCTAAAAATAGAAGAGAAATCATATTTTTTTAATGGAAACAACATAATGCAATCTTCTCTACTCCTTACAGGGAAGAGGGTGTGTCTGGGGGAATCATTGGCTCGGATGGAGCTGTTCCTGTTCTTTACCTCCTTTCTCCAGAGGTTCACCTTCACTCCCTCTCCTGGAGAGGAGCCCAGCCTGGAGTTCAGGATGGGAGCGACACTCTGCCCAAAGGCCTTCAGGCTCTGTGCAGTGCCTCGCTGAGAGAACAAATTCTGTTACCATTCTCAAGGGATTTCAATTAAAAAGGGCTTCTGCCAGTAAATAATGAATAATAATAATTACTGGATTTTTACATTATACACATTTTCTTCACCTTATTATGGACAGGGTTGTGAGGATTACTTTGAAAAGGTATTCCGTTACAGAATACTGATGACTTTGTATTGAAAATAATCTGTAACCTAATCCGATACATTACTCCAAATCAGTAACGTAATCAGAATACTTTTAGATTACTTTTGGAATACTTTTTCCCCTTTATTAAAAAAAAAAACAAAACCAGCTGAATTCAAGAAGTGAAACAAAATGTACTACACATTCTAATATGGATGACGTATTGAAATTGTTTATTTTTATCCACAGTACATACAATTAAAATGGTAATTACAATGTGCATGTTTAATTTTCTTGCATATTATACTTTGCATTTTGTAGTGTATGCATTTTTAAACAAGTGAAACTGCATTTTGATACCCTGTACATTTTTACAAATCGAAATCAATCCGACGTATAAAAAATGCATTAATGTCAAAGGTATATGTCATTCACTGTCATTTTAATGCAGGCGCATGGTTCGTTTTCTGCTAATTAGTGATATGTGAAACGCATTTTCTTGAAAACTTAAACAGATATCTTCTCTACATCATCACTATGTTAAATGCTTACAAAGTCTACAGTTTATTTTGTTCTATCTGTGAAGATACACGGATCAAGCAACTTGCTACAACAAAGGGGATATAAATGCATTGCATTTTTCTATGCATGAGAATAGTCACAAGTTTCAAACACAGAAAACACACATTGAAATAAATGCAATTAGGGCGGTATTTTTTAGGTATCAATGAATGTTATGCATCTTGTTTCTGCAATTAACACATTATTCATGTGTTACCTTCTTTTAAGTGATATCTATCAGTTTGTAAAAGTTTAAAGTTTTGACATGTGAGGATCCCCTGAACACACACTCTGTTAAAGAGCACCGCACTGGTTAGGCCGAGTTCATGCAGTTTATGTGATTTATTTTGTTTTATACTATTAACACATTGTTTGTTGTTATTTTGGTATTATATTAAGTATTTGATTGTTATGATCACAGAACCAGCTAGGATGCACAGGAATTATTTGTAATTTACGTAGATTTTTCTTAATTTTGAATAGGAGATAAGGTATTACTGCAAATGCAAACAATTGATAACGCTTTTGGTTATACTATGCCTGTGTTGCCATTTTGCTTATTATGCTTTCATAAAAGTATGTAATTATTACATCATATTTATTATATTTTTTAATTAAAATGCGTATTTTCTACTCGCATGTCAAGTATAATTCTATACTTGTACTTCAACGAGTTAAATCCCTGTTAACACGCAATGTTGCCGCAACGTTGTAGAAACCTAATTTATGTTGGCACAATGTGGTAGACCTGTGTGTTACTTCCATTCTGCTGCCTGTTGTACAATGGTGCCAAATCAGCCACTCTTTGGCTAGAGAGCGTAAATAAAAACAATGTTGCAAAAATACTACATGTGGGTCCCTTCAGATTTGCACAATTTCCTTACACTTGTACACTTTCATGTAAATGATATAGAAGTAATCAGTAATCTCTTACTCTTTTTAAAAAGTATCGGTAATCAGAATACTCGTCTGACAGGAGTAACTGTAACCGGAATACAAGTATCAAACTCTGTAATCTGATTAAGTAACGCCGCTACTTGTATTCCGTTACTCCCCAACCCTGGTTATGGATAGTTATTTCGGCACAATCTGGCCAAAGAATAATTTTGAGAATAAAAAGCAAATCTATTGACACCATAATTTTACAGAAGCCATATACAGAATGCCACAGGAAAATGTTTGTAGTCCAAGACCATTTGTAGTTCTTATGGGTAATCTCGCAATATGATGGTACTGGATAGGAAGGATAAAAACATCTGTTTCAAATCGTTTCAAAAACACATCTCTTTAGTTAAAGGTCTGCTGTATTTCATCGTGTCTTCATTAAACAAAACAAAAACAGAAATGGTGCCGTGAATTCTTGCACAAGGAAAATAAAAAAATGTTGCCACAAAATATTCTAATTAGAAACATGTACCAGACAAAATGCTAGTTTTAAGCCAAACAGGATTGACAGGTGTGTAAGACATTGTCCACTTTTACTTTAAAGAAATATTACAATGTTTGAGCCACGTAAATTGAACTGTGCTCAGTATGGGAATGTTAAGAAGGGTTTTAAAAGAAAAACACTTGTACTGTCGCAAATTCAAGTCAGATTTAATTCAAGTAGCATTGTTTGTGATGGCAGGAATAGGTCAACACAGGAAGTTTCATGGTTATAAAATGATGCACCTTAAATGCATTGAACAGGGCTTTGTGGTAACTCGAGCCAGCAGATGCCTTCTTCACACACTGCATCCTGAGGGACTCACACAAGTAATATGGTATGGTAGTTTAACTTTTTACCCTTCCTATCCAGTTCTGTCATATCACGAGATTACCCATAAGAACTACAAATGGTCTTGAACTACAAACCTTTTTTTGTGTGGCAGCAATACACCCCAAAATAAATGGTAATGGCAGCAATCCGTATCCAGTAAAATCTATTTTGTAATTCTGATTGATTGACTTTCAATCAATTATTATTTTTATTGATGTTGTATAGCACCTGCAGTAACAAAATGCTACAATAATAATTTGTCAGTAAGTTACCACAGCTTTCACTGCAAAAAGTATTCTGGGTGGTAGCCAAGAAATAGACTGAATTAAAAAAAAATGTATTCTGTTCTTTCTTTTTCTTCATACTTGTTGGTTTTCCTGATCTTCTGTTCACCACCGTATTACTGAGTCTTTCCTCTTCATTGTTGATGGATAAGGAAGTCCACTTCTCAAGTCTGTAAATGATACTGATATTACATAAGGACATATTTCAGTCAGTGTTCAGGATGAGAAGTTTATCCTCTTCAAATTGACGTTGTCTGGCCTTGCTCGAGTTTTTCCTAAGGTATAAATTCTTATAAGGCTTTTTGTACAGGTAATTGTGGTTTTATCAGGTGTCTCTCGACAGAACCGCCGATTACAAAAGACACCTTTACCTGCCTTAATCAGTGTGACAGGCCGACTGTCCAATCACTGGCCGATGCCTCCGCTAAACCCCTACCTTGTCCCGCCCCCAGCTGTCTGTCAAAGCCGGGCGCAGCGGGTCACTCCGACAGTTTAACTTACAGCAGCTCGAGTAACAAACTGGGATTTTAATGTAACATTGATTTGTTTCATTGCTATTGTGTTGCAATAGTTGAACACAGTTGTAAATCCAGGAATCCCTACCGGCGCGGTCAATGGGTCTGGCGAGTGGTTTTGTGTGGGATCTGCTGGATGTCCGGGGCATTTTGCTGCTGGTCTTCGTTGTGTTGGTTCTTGCCGACCTGTACAGGAACAGGACTCCTACAAACTTCCCCCCCGGCCCGCGGGGGCTGCCCTTCTTCGGGGATCTCTTCATGTTTGACTCGAAACAACCGCATCTGCAAATGAAGAAGGTGAGTGAAGCTTGGACCGCATGTCATGAGATTGTAACTGTAGCCTATGTGTGTAGTGTATCTCGTGTCCGTGCGTGTTGTATTTGTTTATAAGCAAAGATAAACAACAGTAAAACTACCGTAAACCTTCTAATATTCGTCTCCAATATGAGTCGGTGTTTTAACCAATTCAGCATCCCCATGGATTCCTGCATCCCCCGTTAAACTGCGCAGGTGCAGACAGGAGATGAGTGGTTGAAATCTAGTTGCAAGGTGGATCAACAATAATGCAATACTATTCAACGTGGTTTTGGCAACGATTAATCGACTTGGAAATGTACGTTGCTTTCAGGTTGAATAGACGTCGTGAAAAGTGTAGATAACAAACACAATATCGCCTGAAACAATGTATTTTTACCAATCCCGAAACTTATTTAATTATTTGGTTTCATAAAAAAGTTAAATCAATCATTTTATAAATGTGTATGTATGTGTGTGTATACATAGTAGCGAGTGCATGTGGCTGATTTGTTTCGTGTGCGATGATCGCAGGGGAGATTGATGCTGACCTGGATGCAACACCGGCTTCATTTGCATAATGATGTCAACAAAAGCCTGCGGTTTGTTTCTCACATGGGAGCCAATCAGTGAAGAGCTCCTCCCTCTCCTGCTCCAATCAGCGCTGCTCTCCGCCTGTCTCCCGTTCCTTTCTTATTGCTCAGGATCCTTGTAATCGGGCATTTGTCACTGTGTTTTGGGTCGTGATACAGTAATCTTATTACCCCTTTTGTGTTATCCTAACGACAGCCTAATGCCAGTGGCTTTACTGTGCAAAAAGTGCAGCTTTTTTCCATCTCTTTGGAATTTAAAATCTAATCTTTTCAGACACTTCTGACCATTTTATTTCATTCAAATTTTCTACTGAACTCCCTCCCATTAACAAGTACAGTTGAACAATGTGGTAGGCAGGGGTGAGTGTGTAATGTGTATTAAAAATAGTCTGATGTGTTCTATAGGATTCTTTATTCTCATGATTATCTACTGTAAACTGGATAAATTATTTGACTCGCAATGTCACATACTTGCAGCTTGCAGAAACATATGGAGAGATTTTTAGCCTTCGAATTGGAAAGAGAATTGTCATCCTGAATGGTTACAAGCTGGTCAAGGAGGCTTTGGTCCAACATGGAGACGATTATGTGGATCGGCCATCGCTGCCAATATGTGATGACATGTACCCAAGGAAAGGTAATTTACTTCAGTTTATGTTGTGTTGTTTCTTTACTTAGCAAGGTTTCATGGTGAGCACTGTCTATGTGTTTTCCAAAGACAGTGGTAAAAGAAAAAGCTGTATATACAGTGAGAAAAGCTATACGTGTTGATGAACCTTTTTTTCCAATAGATCCTGGCTTGGTAATGTCCAATGGGTACTCATGGAAGCAACAGAGAAGATTTGCTTTGTCTACCTTGAGGAACTTTGGACTCGGCAAGAAGAATCTGGAAGCTTCGATCCTCGTGGAATGCAGGGTCCTGAACGAGGCCTTTGAGACGGAGCTGGGTAAATACTGCAGTCCTGGCCTTGTCGTTCTTCTGTTGGTTTGCAGGAGGGTCACAATGGAGAAGCATTTTGAATAAAACAAATCCTATTCCAAAGAGGCTATAACAGGGGGGAAAGTCCAGTAGAAAATTAATCTTTATTAAGTGTAAATTAGTACTAGTGAATTATTTTACTTGATTCCCTTTCTTATGTTGGCAATTCAGGAAGGCCTTTTGACCCCCAGTTCACCATTAACAACGCCGTCTCCAACATCATCTGCTGTCTGGTGTTTGGTGGGCGGTTCGAGTACAGCGACGCACAGTTTCAGGAGCTGCTGCGGCTCTTTGATGAGACCATTTATCTTGAAGGGAAATGGGCAGCCCAGGTAAAGAGTGCTCTGTTCATTAGATTTGATTAAATCTAAAAAGACCTTCAAAGCCCCAATGTAACTGACAGTTTAAAGGGATGGATTATTCTCTCAGATCTTGCTGTAGAAATGTTTATAATTGAAGAATTGAGTTTAATGCCTTGTGGTTTGGTTTGAATCAGTTCAAATTGATTGTTCCCCAAACTGGAAGCTAGGAGGAAGGGTTCTGTGCAGAAACAAAGCGATTCTGTGTCGGATATAGTAGATTTACCCCCTGACTGTACTGCGACTTGCAGCTCTTACCATCTGCCAGGTTCTACAACAGTACTACAAAAGTTATGAGATTAATTAATTCACGTCTGTTTTTAGGTTTACAATGTCATCCCTTTCGTAATGAGGAGACTACCCGGATCACACCAGAAAGTCCTTTCAAACTGGGCCACTATGATCTCTTTCATAAGGTCTAAGATCAAAGAACACAAAGAGGACTGGGACCCGGCAGCCCCCCGGGACTACATTGACTGCTACCTGACTGAGATGGGAAAGGTAATGGAGTGAGGTGATGGTGAAAAGGGGATAATCTGGGAAATTATGATGATTGGAGAAATGAATGGAAGGCTGAAGGTCAAGGAGAGCTGCTTGGTGTCTAATGAAGTACACTGAGGGAACTTTGGGTTGTTGAAGGTCAAGGATTCATCTG
Source organism: Amia ocellicauda (assembly GCF_036373705.1). Lineage (NCBI taxonomy): Eukaryota > Metazoa > Chordata > Actinopteri > Amiiformes > Amiidae > Amia > Amia ocellicauda. The sequence continues at coordinate 25,100,986 of NC_089868.1, read as the reverse complement.
AATGGTATCTACTCCACCTGAAGAAGAAACGGCAGATGTTTTCAAGCACATTATATTGTAGGAATTCTCTGAAATGGATCTTGTGCACTCTTAACTGAATACTAACATCCTGCCTTTGAGGTTGGCTGGTAGGTCAACACAGGCCTTAGTTCAGCAGCATGTAGCTCATCCAATTACTTCTATATGAATGTAGAGCTTTGGAGGCTCTTGATTTACGCTGATGGGTGTCCTTCTGCCTGCAGGGTACAGAGGACTCCAGTGCAGGCTTTGATGAGGAAAACCTGGCATGTTGCACCCTGGATCTGTTCGCGGCCGGGACTGAAACCACATCAAACACTCTGCGCTGGGGTCTCCTCTACATGATCAAATACCCAGAGATCCAGAGTAAGACTTCTGTAGAATTTGATCCAGCAGCCAGCTGTATAAAAAGCATTGAATTCAAACTCGTATCCCATGAAATATGTTAAGAAGGCCTACGTGATGATGTTCAATTATGCTTTCTCATCAGTATCCACATTAATGCCTAATTATACTTTAGTAAACCTGACCTTTTCTCCCTCTCAGAGAAGGTCCAGGCTGAGATAGACCGAGTGGTGGGACAGGGACGTCCGTCCTCCACGGCCGACAGAGCCAGCATGCCCTACACAGACGCTGTGATCCATGAAGTCCAGAGGATCGGCAACATTGTTCCTCTGAACGTTCCCCACATGACAGCAAGAGATACTTCACTGAGAGGGTATTTTATTCCAAAGGTGAGAGAGGGAGCAGTACACTCATTGCTTCTTATACCAGGCGTCTTTGCTGTATGTCTACTTTTCCTCAGATCATCAGTGTAAGACTTGTCAGGTTTGTTCCTAGGGAGTTGCTGAAGTGTCTTCATGCAGGAGGTGATCCGCTGTTTCTTGGCACAAATCGAGCAAAGTGCCCCCCTTGCTAGTAGATCAGTGGTCGGGAACTTCTGGCTCTTTTCAGGATTTTATATGGCACCCAAATATTCAAATGTTGACTGAAAATTCACCCTCAAACATAACTAAATCATTTTTAACTGATTAGTATACTTGACTGTCTAATTTTGAATGTATAAAATACAATGTGTTCAATATTTAGGTAAGAGACATGCATTTTAGTATGATTGAGGGTGCTGAGTCAGCCTACATTTCAGAGAGCTGAATTCTAATTGTAAGCCGTAGCCGCCTCCTTCATGCATCAGTGTTGCCGTGCTGACAATGTTTGACTCAACATACACGTGCGTGCAGCCCTTCTCATATCTGAACAACATAAGAACCAGCCTGCATGGAGCTTCATCTCACCAGTCATGACAGTAACTACAATGCACTTGGCAAAACAATACAGCAACAAAAATCTCATCAATCTAAGTCGGGGTGCAATACACTTACTAATCACTTGCTAATGATGCTCCTTTCTCAACTGTTGTGCTGTTGTTATATAGTGCTAGAAACCACCACTGTCAGTGAACAAAATATGGAGCTTTTTATGTAGGCTACAGCTAGCTTGGGCTACAGCTAGCCTACTGATGCTGTATAACTACCAGAATTACTGCCAGCTCAATACTGCTGTTGTTATTTGTGCATTTCTATATAATATTTCTTATACACAAGGTTCCCGACCCCGGTCATAGATTCTCAGAACTGTAAAGAAATTTAATTAGGGAACTGATTTCCCCAGCTAGCCGTCTACAGCAGGGGCTCACAGTACCTGAAAGCCCAGCATGCTGCTCCCAACTCCCCCTTACGGCAGGTGTGCAACTCTGGGAGATGTTTTGAAGATGTGCATTTGTTTTCTGTCTTCCTGACCTTTAGGGTACTATAATAACTCCAAATTTGACCTCAGTGCTGTTTGACAAGAGTGAGTGGGAAACGCCCGACACATTTAATCCAGGACACTTTCTGGACGCTGATGGGAAGTTCGTGAAGAGAGATGCATTCATGCCGTTCTCAGCTGGTAATTTCCTATTTATTGTTCTCCAGTGTACAGCTGTAGAAATTACCTCCATAGTGGACTTATGGACTTACCACAAGATTCATTAATCTTGTAATCAATATGAAGTTATTTTTACCCGTACACCAGTAAGGGTGATATCCATTTAAATACTTCTTAAAGCACTTCATTTTTTCTTTGCTAAAAATAGAAATCATTTTTTTAATGGAAACAAAATAATGAATTCTTCTCTCCTTACAGGGAAGAGGGTGTGTCTGGGGGAATCATTGGCTCGGATGGAGCTGTTCCTCTTCTTCACCTCCTTTCTCCAGAGGTTCACTTTCACTCCCCCTCCTGGAGAGGAGCCCAGCCTGGAGTTCAGGATGGGAGCGACACTCTGCCCAAAGGCCTTCAGGCTCTGTGCAGTGTCTCGCTGAGAGAAGAAATGCTGATACGTTCTCAGGGGAAATACTTTTAAAAGGGCTGACAGTAAATAACGAATAATAATAATTACTGAACTTATACATTATACACATTGTTATGGATAGATATTTTACCAGACGTTGGACAAAGAATCCTTCTGAATTAAGGAAATCTATTTAAAGCATAATTGCATGGAAGTGTATTGCTCTCAGTTTAGGTAGTCTAAGACTTTTTTAATTTTATGGGTAACCCCATAATACGACAGAATCAGATGTGAAGGAAAACATCTGAAACTTTAAGAAATCCTATTGCTCCTGCATATCAAAACAAAATGTTGCCACAAAATGTTCTAATTAGAAACATGTACCAGACAAAATGCTAGTTGCAAGCTAAACAGGAATGGCAGGTGTGCAAGACATTGTCCACTTTTACTTTAATCTTGGTCCCGGGCATAAAGAAATATTACAATATTACACTTGTACCGTCGTAAATTCAAGTCAGATTTAGTTGACGTTGCATGGTGGGTTTAAAGGGAGGTGGGTTTAAAATTATGCACCTTTAATGCATTCAACAGGGCTTTGGGGTGACTCAACCAATTAGATGCCATCTTCACATACTGGAAGTTATATGGTAGTTTCTGAAGAAAAAAAAGTTTGTAGTTCAAGACAATTTGTACTTCTTATGGAAACGAGAAGAGATGCGAGAGGGGATGAGAGGGTCAGAAGAGGGAAAAGACAGGAAGATCTGGGCATCACCAGCATAGAAGTGGAAGGAGAAACCATGGGATGTGATGAGGGGGCCCAGGGAGCGAGTGTAGAGAGAGAACAGGAGCGGGCCCAGGATGGAGCCTTGGGGTACGCTTGTGAGGAGAGGTTGGGGGGTGGATGAGGAGCCTCGCCATGTCACTTGGTAGGTCCGGTTCCTGAGGTAGGAGGAGAACCAGGTGAGAGCAGTCCCAGAGATTTCAAGGTCAGCAAGGCAGGAAAGGAGGATGGAGTGATCGACAGTGTCAAATGCTGCGGAGAGGTCAAGGAGGATGAGGACTGAGGAGAGGGAGGCCGCCCGAGCACAGCTGAGGGAGTCAGTGACTGCCAGGAGAGCCATCTCAGTGGAGTGAGCTGTGCGAAAACTGGATTGCAGAGGATCCAAGAGTGAGTGTTGGGACAGAAAGTCAGAGAGCTGACGGTGGACCGCCTGCTCGAGAGTCTTTGAGAGGAAGGGGAGTAGGGAGACAGGGCGGTAGTTCTGAGGAGAGGTGGCGTCAATGGTAGGTTTAGAGTGGGATGACAGCAGCTTGTTTAAATGCAGAGGGGAAACAGCCAGAGAGGAGTGAGGAGTTGAGGTGGGAGGAGATGAAGGGGAGAAGATCAGGAGTGGTTGCTTGGAGGAGGCAAAATCATCAGCAGTGAGAGATTAGGGGGAGGGGGGCAAGGAGGGAGGAGAAGGTGGAGTAGAGTTTGTAGGGTTTGTTGACCGTGGATTCAAAGAGTGATTGGAAGTAAGATTTCTTGGCTGAGGTGAGTGAGGAGGAGAATGTAGACCGTAGAGAGCGGTAGAGTTCAAGGGCAGCTGGGAGTTTGGTCCTTTTCCACTTCTGTTCGGCGGCACGTTGACTAGTTCGGGTTGAGTGGATAACAGCAGAGAACCAAGGCTGAGGAGGGGAGAAACGGGCAGGGTCGTGATAGAAGAGAGAGGGGGGGGGACAGAGAAGGGGAGAGCAGGAGCCCTGTTCCTCCTCTACACCCAGAGAGATGAGGGGAGTTGGACAGGACAAACAGGAAAGGGCAGCAGGGGTGGTTGAGGTGTCCGGGGAAATCCATGTCTCGGTGAGAGTGAGGAAGTCCAGGGAGTGATGGGAGGTGAAGGCGGAGATTAAGTCAGCCTTGTTGGAGTGGCAGTTCCACAGGCCCCCAGAGAGTGGAGTAGAGGGGAGGGAGGAGGAGGGGAGAGGCAGAGAAATGAGGTTAGATGGATTAGGGAAGCAATGGGGTACAGGTGCACGGCGAGAAGATGGAGAGAGCAGGATGGGAATCTGGAGAGATCGCTGTTGCTGTTGCTGTGTGGCGTCTCCTCAAAGTCTTCTCCTCACTGGAGTCCCGCAGCTAGAGTCCTTGCCCTTTGGAGATGGGGCACTGAAGGCTGCTGGCACTGACTGCTGGAGCAGGGGTCCAGGGGGCTGTTAAATACGTCACCTGTAACTAATTAGGACAGTGCATACCTGTCTTGCATTGAATGACACAAGGCTGGTCAGGATGGCCCTCCCTACCACGCAGGACTGCTAATAGCTAATGCTAATTAATGGCCGCTTTGTATCTGAATACAGACAAAGACCGAGCCGGACACACGCAGTTACACTGAACAATAGCGCATAGTAATGCTAAATAAATGTTAAATAATCACAGCCTACAATGTAACGCTTCTGATTTACAGAAAGGGTGTGTCGAGTGTGCTATGTAAATTAACTAACAAACAGTCACTGCTCTTACTACAGTACAGGTGCAACATTGATAAATACCAATTGTTCGTAATCTCTGCGCATGCATGCTTGTGTATACAGAACCGCCCTCAATTAACCATATATATTAAGAAAATATCGCTTTAAGAGGCAAAGTGCAAATGTGCTACTCTGTTGTGAAGAATGTTGCATAATGACAAAGAGGGCCAAGAAATGTAATTTTTTCAGACTATGAAATTTAAATGCTTATACCAGCTGAGGTCGAGTCAGAAGATCTTTTTGGTTCACTCAGTGTTGCTGTAAACAACAAAAAGGAAAACCTTGCATGGGAACAGGTGGCATCTACAAAGCAAAGGTCTGTTGTAGAAATTAAAAATAAATGGTTTAATTAAAAAATTACTTGCAGCCCTAGATCAAGTTTATCTAGCAAAGACATTTTCACTTTTCACAAGTAAAATATTTAAAGAAACGGATTTTAACTTTTTTTTTTAATATACAAAAATCTCCTTTACAGAGAGTGAAGTGTGACATTGACCTGCTAGATAACTGCAATGGGGCTACATAACTAAATACAAAAGTCATTAGGAAGGCTCCTTAATTCACGAAGTCCGACTGTATCGTGTGTAGCCCCGCGGTACCATGGACATACCAAGGTAAGGTCAATATTGGCTATATGGCATTGGACAGTGGTACTTTGAAGCATATTAGTTATTATGAAATGTACTCACACTTTATGTAGATATATCTACTATTCTCATTGTTACATAAATGTAACAGTAGCTTCGTGTTTTCATTTGATACAATGTACTGGGATCAGAAATGGGGGCTTTGAGGTTTGTGATGATCACATGGTTGCTGGTGGATTGTAAAACGGGATTGAATAATGTATTTGTTTGTGTTCGTTTTATTGAGCATCGGGGTTTGTGGGGGTTTGTTTTTGACGTTGACAGTAGGTGCTTAGGGTTCCCATGTCATTATGTATTTTTGCAATTTCGGGTAAGAAGTGCTATATATAACATTAATGAACAATGCGTCCGTACAAAGACAAGCACTAGTCATGCCAATAAAGCTTCCTTTGACAGCAACGACCCTGTGTGTGTTTGTGTTTGTTTGTTTGTTTGTGTTCGCATCTTGCATTGGCTGTTGCTACGTTATGAATGACGGATGCAAAAATACCATTTGGGAATCTGAATTCTCCTGACTTCGTAGCGTTATTGAAAATGCATTTAAGGCAATCTGTAGGCGTGTTTTTTTCCGTGTTGCACTACTACTTGAATGCTTTATTCTTATATACACTCACCTAAAGGATTATTAGGAACACCTGTTCAATTTCTCATTAATGCAATTATCTAACCAACCAATCACATGGCAGTTGCTTCAATGCATTTAGGGGTGTGGTCCTGGTCAAGACAATCTCCTGAACTCCAAACTGAATGTCTGAATGGGAAAGAAAGGTGATTTAAGCAATTTTGAGCGTGGCATGGTTGTTGGTGCCAGACGGGCCGGTCTGAGTATTTCACAATCTGCTCAGTTACTGGGATTTTAACGCACAACCATTTCTAGGGTTTACAAAGAATGGTGTGAAAAGGGAAAAACATCCAGTATGCGGCAGTCCTGTGGGCGAAAATGCCTTGTTGATGCTAGAGGTCAGAGGAGAATGGGCCGACTGATTCAAGCTGATAGAAGAGCAACTTTGATTGAAATAACCACTCGTTACAACCGAGGTATGCAGCAAAGCATTTGTGAAGCCACAACACGTACAACCTTGAGGCGGATGGGCTACAACAGCAGAAGACCTCACCGGGTACCACTCATCTCCACTACAAATAGGAAAAAGAGGCTACAATTTGCACAAGCTCACCAAAATTGGACAGTTGAAGACTGGAAAAATGTAGCCTGGTCTGGGTGTAATGGTGTGGGGGATGTTTTCTTGGCACACTTTAGGCCCCTTAGTGCCAACTGGGCATCGTTTAAATGCCACGGCCTACCTGAGCATTGTTTCTGACCATGTCCATCCCTTTATGACCACCATGTACCCATCCTCTGATGGCTACTTCCAGCAGGATAATGCACCATGTCACAAAGGTCGAATCATTTCAAATTGGTTTCTTGAACATGACAATGAGTTCACTGTACTAAACTGGCCCCCACAGTCACCAGATCTCAACCCAATAGAGCATCTTTGGGATGTGGTGGAACGGGAGCTTCGTGCCCTGGATGTGCATCCCACAAATCTCCATCAACTGCAAGATGCTATCCTATCAATATGGGCCAACATTTCTAAAGAATGCTTTCAGCACCTTGTTGAATCAATGCCACGTAGAATTAAGGCAGTTCTGAAGGCGAAAGGGGGTCAAACACAGTATTAGTATGGTGTTCCTAATAATCCTTTAGGTGAGTGTATATATATATATATATATATATATATATATATATATATACACACACAACATAACACACGTAATAGTCACCACACAACACTTGCGCTATGTTTTACATTCTGTATATATTTACCATGACAGCCTGCATGTGGTATTTGTTAGTTTTGCATATTTCATAATTAACGAAATACTTGTAGTTTGAATGTCTTTGTTCTTATTTTGTAGCTTGATTGGATATAAACGAGAAATTTTGAGATATATATCGTGTACCGTCCAAACTTATACAAATATCGAGATATTATTTTTAAGTCATATCGCCCAGCACTATCAGAGCCTGTAATATTTTTTCTTTAGCTGTGTTATGCCGCTATAGGTTGTTACAATATGACACCATAAAAAGCTAATCAAAACCAAGAGATTACAATATTAATTTTATAGTACTACTAGTAGTAATAATAATGGAAAGAGCAACAGTTTCACATAGGAAATTGTCTTAGGAAACAGGAAATAGGAAACACTTACTTTATTAATATTCATATGAGGTTGTTTGGAGGTGAAAAGAAAGATATTTAAAAAAAGGGCAGCCCCCAAACACAAGGAGGAAAGTTTTTAGAAGTTCTTCTCCTGAATAAGTCAGCAATTGTCAAGAAAACAAGGACAAATGGCAACATTGCTCGAACATCCAGCCAATCCCATAAATAATTGTTCAAAGCTGCTGGGAACTCTGTTGCTTTTCAGTCGTAGCTTACTGGGTCTTAGGTTTTAGAAGAAAAAAGTCAAGATGTGAAGCTGAGACACTTAGAACGATTTTTAAATCTCGCTTTCAAATATATTCGTGACAAAGTCTACACACACTCACGCAGGGAAAGCTAGATGTGTGTTTGGGCTGCTGTTGCAGTTACAAGACCAGGGGAGGAGCGAGCGGGTGTTTTAACCTGTGGACTCCTCAAAGAGATTATCTTTGACTCTGTTACATAAATGCTTCAGTATACCTGCCCTAAGTTTATCTGGTTTCCTCCCACATCCCAAGGACATGCTCTTTGTGGTGATTTGCTAGATTGCCCTGGAGGCCTGTGTGTGTCAGAGTTCATGAAGAGTCAAGAGGTGCCCTACCTGCACCCTGCATCCACCGAATGCTGTGCTGAATGAAGCAATTACTGCTTGTGGATGGATGTATTGTGTGAAGATCTAGATTTTATGACTTCCCTTTTGATTTTACCATCGCAAATCATGTGATGATAAGGTATATGAGCTGAAATGTGGATGAACTCCCCACCCTGAATTAGAAATACTTTGTAGAGTAGAATTTCCACATTGTTGAGTAAATTATCGTTGCTGTCCCCTCCATCGTACAAAGACGTATCATGAGTTAAACTGGTGATAACAGCGAGTACTTCATGAATTTCACACATAAATCCAGATGTGATGCAACCCGTGGCAATATTTTATACACTGATCACCCTCAATTATTGCTTCACAAAATATCACGTCATTTTTAATATGCATTCAGTATTTTATTTTTAATCTGGAATTGGTGAAAAGGCACTTAGTTATAATTTAAAAAGAGTACATTATTTAGTGTAGGTCAGAAGTACAGTCTAAATGTATAACCCAATGTAAGAACATGTGTTACTAGCTCATTAGAGAAATGAAAAAAAAAATCTACATTGAATCAACAAGTTTACATTGTCTACATTAAGTGACAAGTACACACACGTACAAAGGTCTGTGCTGGAAATACACACGAGTGGGTAAAATATAAATGCTTCCTGTATACGTTTTAAAGGGTACACAAAAGAATCAGGCAATTATGCTTATACACACATATACAAAAAATGCACGGGTAATTGTTATTTCAATAACCAGTAGTACTGCAATATCCTGTAATTGTGTATCTAGCGGTCCTTTACTTACAGGACTACAGTCCAGGATGGGTTTAAGAATAGAACAGCGAGAAGATCACACCTTCTCTGCTAGTTGCTAAACCCATCCTCTCGCAGGTATCTAATGGCAGTGATACTCAACCTAATAAACCTAATAAAGTTATTATATTACTAAAAAATAAAATCTCTATAACCACATAATCTTGTTGTTTATTTGAAATCTGCTTTAAATTACATAGATTGAATGTCCTAACGAGGGACTGCACAGATCTTTAAGTTTTTAGGAGAAAGTGTAGTTCCCATCTTGAACTCCAGGCTGGGCTCCTCTCCAGGAGGGCCAGTGAAGTTGAACCTCTGTAGAAAGGAAGTGAAAAACAGGAACAGCTCCATCAGAGCCAACTTCTCTCCTGGACATGCCCTCTTTCCTGAAAAGACAGAGGAGAACATGGTTTCATAGTTTCATTACAGGGCATGAAAGCGATGATACATTTTGTGTACAATGCCAAAGATTACCTGCTGAGAAAGGCATGAATGCGTCTCTTCTTACAAAGTTCCCGTTAGAATCCAAGAAGTGTTCAGGACTAAACGTGTGGGGGTTCTCCCACTCATTCTTGTCAAACATCACAGAGGTTAAATTTCCAAAGATCTGTGTACCCTAAACAAGAAGATTGAAATTGAACATTTAAAATGATGACCTATTATGAACTCCAAACAACTGCAGAACTTCAGTAGGTTTCTAAAAGTATCTTGTTGAGATACTGAGATGAGTTTGAAACCCATAAATCAAGGTCAGGTGTCCTCAATGGTCACATCTAGGGTCAAGGAAGAAATCCTTCACGCTGGTTCCACTCATATTGGTGTTCTTAACAGTCTGCAACTAACAGAAGACAAAATGGCTTTAAATTTCACATTTTGTTTGCCATACCTTTGGAATAAAGTAACCTCCTACAGTGACATCTTTCATGGCGGCCCTGGGAACGTTCAAAGGAACGATATTGCCCATCCGCTGGACTTCATGGATCACAGCATCAGTGTAGGGCATCTTAGCTCTGTCGGCCATGGAGGGAGGGCGCCCCTGTCCCACCACTCGGTCTATCTCTGCCTGCACCCTCTCTGGGAGAGCAAACAGACACAAGCTAGGACAAACCTTCAAGGGGAATTGTATAAGAGAATATAGACCACCCTCTCTGCCTTACTCTGTATCTCTGGGTATTTGATCATGTATAGGAGTCCCCAGCGCAGAGTGGTTGCTGTGGTTTCGGTTCCGGCCACAAAGAGATCAAAAACGCAGAAACACATGTTGTCCTCCTGAAATCTTGCCGCTGGATCATCTTTGTTCTGAAAGAAAAAACAAGCAACATTAATTAATTGTTGAACATGTATCGCAGTGTATTACAGAACTTGTGATATAATCCTGTTTATACTGTGTGACAGGCAGGGTGAGGGAGACCCCTGCAGGGAGAGCGTGGATTGCACCTCTGTGACAAAATCAGGCACACAAATCTCAATTGTGCAGCTGAGGACTGTTCTGTCTGAACAGCTCTCCAATCTCTCATCCTGCTTGTTGCCTTTGAACACAATGTGACCAGATTATAAACATGTTTCTTCAGCTTAAAGAAGAGAATGCAGTGTTTTTTAATGTGCTTTACACATGACAGATCATTTGCTAACTGTGTATGTTTACATTTGGAAACTTCCTATATGCCATCAATAAAGTATGAAGACATTTAAGAAACATTAACAATACAAGTATGACGTTATGCACTGCATATGTGAATATCGCTTAAGATGGTTAACTACTTAAAACGTAACCACGTGTTAATCCCTATTGTAACCAAGGTGAATTGTGCGTAATGTTAAATGCGGTGAATGTGGAAATAGCTTAACGTGGTTTACTCTACTAACCAGGGGTCTCGCAAGGGGGTAGGCATCTGGTGTTTAAATTTAGATTTGTGCAGGCCGACTTTATTTTTTCAGTATACAAATGAATATTTTGAAATGTATAATGTGCCTGCACTAATGTAACATTATTGTTTTGCTGCTGTTCAATTAAGACAATCCATATAATGTTATATGTAGACAGGCTTTCTGTGCTTGTTACTAAATTTTGAGATTTACAAATAGCCAGTCATTACAATGTAATGATTTATGTCATTCATTAATACTGACTAATAATGACCTCGGGAGACTGATTGCCCTACATGTTAGATAATGGAATTCAAATTGTATTGTCTGTTTTCCATCACATATTTTAACATATATTTTAGGTGACGATCATACTTGTGTGTGCAAAGCATCAGGGGTTAGAGAGTTTGGATTGCAAGCAAGGTGTGGTTGTTTTGTTATAACACAAAATTAAGACTGTTTCCATCCTGTGTGTAGTTTGTTTTGTTCACTTTTGTTTTGGTCTTCATGACAGTGTTCCTTCGATTAAAAGTGTTGTTTTTGTTACCTATGGTTCTGCCTTTGAGCCTCAATTCCCAGCCACCCCATCACACACACGTTTGTGGGGCTTCTTCTATTAATTCAGCATTGAATACTTTAGTTGGTACATCTGTTAACCTTGTATGTATTATAGAGGTGAACTCATTGTTAGAAGTCACGACTGTATTACCACAGTTGCCACAAGTATTGGCGTGTCTTGCTTGCACCTGTGTACAGAAGTTGGTAGTATTTACCAATTTTTTAAATTGTAAAATTAAATCAGTAGGATCATTCTCTCCGTTAAACTCTGGGTGATGAATCTTCTTGTTTAAAAAGTCTTAACCTTAAATCAGACCAAATCAGAATAACAGGAAGAAAGTAACCAAACAACTTCTCTACAAGTCCATAATATGCATTAGGTAATGAAGAAGTGTCAGCAGTTGCCTTTGTTTTTTGTTTATTCTTCTCCCCAGTACTGTGCAGAAATGTATTTGATTTTGAGTTCTATTTCATATTACAATCATTTCCTTATTTTACAGTCAAAAAGTCAGTTTTTACCGTTTTGCCCGGGCACCACTAGATGCCCAGCAGCAATTGCAATGACTTAAATCTGATGCATCTAACCATTTGAGCTATTCAATTTGGGTCTGTACATCGCATTTCACCCGACGTCTATTCTCGCCTATATTTATATATGACATATATAATGAAATATAAATAAATTAATAAATAAGTAGATATGTACAGAGAACCGCAAATTATAGTTAAAAAGCAACTTAATCCTTATACTTTTATTTCAATGCGGGTTCGCCGTCATTGACTCCCAAAGCGCAGGTCGCGTTGCGTTGCCAGCAGCTGCTGCTCACGTCACACAGGGATCCCGCCCCGCGCCTGCGCAGTGCCTCCACACCGCCACTCCGGAGCCAAGAGAATCAGCCCAAATCAAATCAAATCGCATCCCCCGCCCCACGCTAATCGGTGTTGTGAAGCTACCGAAACATACATTATGAAGATAATAACTGAAGAAAACGTAATTAGATGGATGTTATCAAGGGAGTAGTATATACTATGTATTGTGAATCAAGTTTATGTGTAAAGACTTTGACATTAACGTTTTAGCTACTTTAACTGCTGAAAAACTCTGCTATCCATCTGTCTCCTGCCATATCGATTTTCTGGTGGAAAATATGCCACTCCTGCTCCGTTTCTCCCATCTCTCTGTATATCATATTGCTACACCAGATTGCATGAGTTTAATGTCAGTCATGTTTAATTGTGTTTACAGGCCCTCGCGTCTTAGGCGTCTAACTGTATTATAAGTGTTTTTGCCACCAGAGCACTTATCCGCCCGAGTATTTCAAAAAAGCCTTCAATACGGGCCAAAATAGTATCCGCCGATAAACTCTGTTGATCAGTTTGATGCATTAAAACAGCCTCCGTGTTGTCCGCACAGCAGCGATACAGACTCGATGTGCTGCTGCTTTGGGCTGAATCTGTGAGAAACCACGCCAATTCATTTGAATATCCCAAATGGAAATGTGCCATTATGTAATACTGAAATGTGCCATTATGAAAAACAATTACAAAAATACTATTTATTTATTTATATATTGACTCATTTATGTATTTATTTCATAGCCATATTTATTTATTTATTTCATATTGACCCAAACTACATTCTATAATTGACTACCCCTGCCCTACACCCTCCTCACTCTAGTGCACACTGTGACGTCAGCACAACGTCACGCAAAGTGTACACTTGTCGCAGGGTGTAGCAAGTGTGCGATTTGGGACGCAGCCTGTGTAACTGAATCAGTAAACAGGAACATCTCAGCCAACATACAGGAAGTAATGTACAGATATCTTGAAATCATTTGCAGATCTCTCTAATGAACAGGAAGTCATTTACAGATGTTTTAAAAGGATTTGTATATATCTCGAAATAGACAGGAAGGTATTTCGAGATATCTTCAAATGTATTTCAGACATTCATTAATTGGAGATACCTTGAAATGAAAAATATATCTTTACATTTATTAAATGGATCTTAAAATTAATTTCAGATATCTGTACATTTTGTTAAATCTAAAATTCATAGAGATATCTGTAAATTATTTAAAGAGATCTTGAAAAGACTATGCAGTGTTTTAGTATACCTTTGAATATCTTACCTTTCAGAAACTAAATCTTTCATTCTAGTGGATCAACTTCCTGCCTTTCAGATCATTTACTGGTGACTAAAGGGGGTTTTGTCAACACAGCACAGGTAGTAAACTAAAGTGTTATTTGAGGGCTTGGATTTTGGGTTTTAAGCAATTCATTGTATAAGAGTGTCTTGTATAAGGCAGGCTGCCGATTACCTTCTCAATTTCATCCAGGTAGCAGTCAATGTAGTCCCTTGGACAGGAGGGGTCCCAGTCCACTTTGTGAGCATCTATCTTGGATTTCACAAAGGCGATCACAGTTTCCCAGTTTGAAAAGACTTTGTTGTGCGGCCCGGGAATCCTCTTCATTATTTGGGGGAATGCGTTGTATATCTGTAGAGGAGAACAACAGGAGGCTCAGTTTCTCCACCCTTTCATTCTTGTGCATCGCTGATTTTCTGTTCGGTTAAAGACACCATTGTCTTCACTGTAGTGACCCATGTCGTGTCATGTCATGCAGAGAGAAGCTGCATTTTTAATTCAACAGGACCTTTCAGTTCCAACAACAAAGCTTTCTGAATGGAAACTAATTTAATGGGGCCTTTTACCTGAAACCATGTGCTCCCCTGTAGCTTCAGAGTCTCATCAATCAAATGCAGCAGCTCCAGAAAGTGAGTGTCGGTGTACTCAAAGCGGTCACCAAACACCACAGAACAGATGATGTTGGAGATGGCATTAGAGAAAACATATTGAGGGTCAAATGGCTTTCCTAAGACAGAAACGAGTAAATACTGTTAAAGCACATTCTTAAAACTAAATAAACAAATCGGGAAATAAGTGTAATATAAAAAAACAGGAAAGGGTCAAAAGCAATGTTAATTGATTCCCCAACTGCAAGTTGCTCATATTGATTAGATGATCATCTTAAAAAAAAAAAACTAAAAAAAATACAGAAAGACAGGTGTGATTGGGTGTCTACCTTGCTCATCCTCTATGGCTTCATTCAGGAACCTGCTCTCCTCCACTATCCTGTCCTCCAGGCTCTTCCTGCCCACTCCGAAATTCCTGAGAGTCGTAAGAGTAAATCTCCTCTGCTGTTTCCACGAGTAGCCGTTGGACATCACCAGACCTGCGTGTTGCGTGTTCACAATGTCCATTTGATATGCAAGGACACAACAAAATCTCCATACTTAAGCAGTTTCTACACTGCCTGGGTTGGTGAACTTTTTTTGGTGAGTTTTATCATTCCCTATTCTCACATTTTGCTTGTGTCAATGCAGAAACATCATTTAAGTAATAAACTAAATACATAATTCAACCAATGCTGACAAACACATTGTCTGTTACGAGTCTCAGAGATCACACATTGACCTGCTTGTTAATACTAACATTATTTTTCTGTTTACAGGAAACTTTAATTTGAATAGGACTAGACCCAGCTTTGTATGGCAAGCGATGTTATCATTTAGATATGTTATCTTCAACATTTAAATGAATCTTTAAATAATTTACAGATCTGAGATACATTTGAAGATGTCTATTTCAAGATATCTATTCCTTTTCAGATTTCTGTAAATGACTTCTTAATTTAGACATCTTCAAATTACTTTCTGTATGTTGGCTGAGATTATCAGTTCCTGATTATTAATTTACCTGAATTGCGTGTATCTTATTTAAAGTGCATTTGAAGATATCTTAAAAAACATTTAAAGATGTTAAATTAATTGAGATCTCTCTAATATTTATATTTATCCTGAAATGAATTAAAACTTGAAATTAAATTTGAGATATCTGTAAATAGTAACTTGTCTTGCCATAGTTTTGCTAATTATGTGTGATTTGACAAAAAGTCAATCAGATGAAGTATGTGTTACACAGATTCATTACAATGTACAGTGTCTAATGAAATGAACATTGAAAAGATACCTCGGTTTTTGACGAGCACGTCAGCTGCTGGGAGCTTCGGCCGGTCAGTGAAACTGTCTCCCTGGTTCACCAGGGCTTCCTTGACCAGTTTATATCCATTCACAAAAACAACACGACTTCCCAGCCGAATGCTAAACACGTCGCCATATTTTTCTGCAAGCTGACAGAAACCATCGTTAGGTACTGCATTATTTAGATCCACAAACAGCCCAATTCAATTAAAAATAAATACCCCACACTTCTATATTTAAATGATACAGGTCACATAACAATATATATATCCCATGTATCATTTCTTGCCCTGCCTCACCTGCGAGCAGAGCTTACCTGAGTCACGTACAGGTGAGGTTTCTCCAAATCAAACCCCCACAGGTTCCCCAAGAGGGGCAGAGACACCGGGCCTGGGGGGAAATTTCTCGGTGCCCTGTTTTTAAAAATATCTGCCAGCACCAAAAACACAAAAAGAAACACCAGAGCGCTTCGGACATCCAGCCATTGCCAGAGGCAGTGACACAAACCCTGAAGAGAGTCCATGCAGACGTGAGCTGGATTGCTTCTCGGTTTTCACTTAAAAGAACAAGAAATGTTTCAGCCACCAGATTCAGCGATATATGAAATGCGTGTGTGATCAGACTGTCGCTATACAGTTGCAAGTGGACTTTAAGCCCAGCCCTCGACTTCCTTCTGTATTCGCTCATTTGCTCTTGCCAAAGCGCAACCTAACAATCCCTCCGACCGCAGATACAGTTACGCAAGCTTATATCAATCACATGTGCTTATGTTATGCTATACATTTCAAGTTAATATTCAATATGACATCCCTGATCATACTCATTCTCACACTAGTATCAGGCAACCCGACAGCCTTGACAGATCTCCACACTGTCGTCGTTGCATGGTGTGCTGTGATAGTTGCTGTATTTCACAGCACATTGTGGACTCCGATCTGCCCGCAGTCTTTCAGAAACGCTCTTCCGCCACTTCCAGTTCATTTCAGGCATAAGACTTGAAATAAGTCCTTCACAGAGCAGAGCAGCACACGGGGTTTAACTGCGGTTCTCTCTCGCATTACTCAAAGAGGAATCAAGACAACCAAGATAGCGTTTTACAAAATATCACGTCATTTTTTATTTGCATTAAGTATTTGCTGTTTAATCTGCGATTACCGAAAAAGTCACTTAATTATAATTAATTTAACCATCCCGTTATGTTCAACTGTAAGGAACAGCAATAATGTCATGCCGGTGCATGTTTAACCATCCGAAAGTAGATACAAAAATATTTTTCTACATAAACATTATCTTTAGCTCAATTAATATCAATTTAATCAATATTTAGTGTAGTCAAGTTTTCACCCCTTACAGATCATGGTTTACTTATGATAAGTCACTCGTTTTTCATAAAAAAATAATTTTCAAACAGTTTTTTCTGTACATTGGCAAAAACTAGACATTGAACACATTTGTTTTATTTATTCTTATTTTGTTTTGACTTGGACATGGCTTTGAAGGCATGTATTGCCTAAAGGGGCAGCAACCTCTGAATGCCATCAGCCTTTCATCCATGGTGACATTAGGACCTGGTTGTAGAGTAGTGGCAGCCGCTCTACCCACTTGTCTCACACTGTCCTAATAGCTGCCAGCTTATCTCTCTCCTTTCTGCCAGCTCTTGTCTCCCGATTATCAAACCCCATGACCCTTCAGAAAATATGAAAGGTCTCCAAAGACATGGTGGCTCGGAATATGGCCCTGCCTGTCTCTGCATCCCACAGTCTGGCTGTCGATTAGTCTTTGGACTTATAAACCCCAGCCAGGATGAGAAGCCCCAAATAAGTATGTAAATGGGTTTCGTCCAGTTCTCTCCACTCCTGCCCCAAAATATGCCTCCCTTCGAAATTAGTCATTTCTAGAACAATTTTTTGAAATGAATCAGGAATGAGCAGCTCAAAAGCAGACTTGATATCTGTGACAGGAGTCACTGGCATCCTAGTGGGCCCTGGCACTGCCTTTTATTATGTTTTCAGCTGATATTGTTCCCCGACGCATGTTCGGGGATGAGGACCATTCTATTTGGCCATTTTTTGATATGAATGTCTCTCTTGGAGTTGATGGCTGTGGGACAATACCCTCATCATCAGACAATTTATCATCATGATCAGAATTGATCTCAAGATTGTCTTCAATTTCAGACACTTCCTCCTCTACTTCACTATCTTGATCAAGGATGTGTTCCAGAGCATCCTGGACCGTCATTATTCTGCTCATATTGCTCATCTTTTCAACCTCTGAGAGTGTAAAGATGCATAATGTTGGTAGCACTACATGCAGGGACCCTTTTATATTTGTTGCCCATCCTCCCTGAGTGTGGGCAGAGTTTTCCCATGTGAAATAAAAGGTTCCTGTCTTATGTAGAATATTTGATACTTCTCTGACTTTTCCCGCAGAAAGTGCGGGAAGGGGTGTAGCTGGGGTCCAAGAACAAATTCTCTGTGCGTGTGCGTGTGCATGTGTGTGTGTGCGGTTGGGGTTGGGAGGGATTAGGCAATCACATTGTGTCTCATATTTGTTCTGAATTTGATATTTTTACCCTTTGTAGGCTCCATTCTCACTGCTGGGTCAAATTGACCCCAACAGTGTGTGTGTAATATAAACATGCAGGGGGGGTTCCAAACACATTAAATTAGTCATTTTTCATTTACATGTTCATTACACTAATTAAGCCCAGCAGAAAAGGTTTCATGCTCCAAAAATTATTAAAAATATTTTTCCTGTATTTTTAAACTTTGAAATGGGTCAATTTGACCCGCAACATAACAGGAGGGTTAAAATAGTACATTATTTAGTGCATGTCAAAAGTATACAGTTTCAATGTATAACCCAATATAAGAACATGCGTTACTATATAATTGGATAATGTTAAAGAAAAGAAACAAAACATCAATGGTGAATCAGAGTGAGTTACGAACACTTACAAAGGTGTATGCTGGAAAGACACACGATTGAGTAAAATAAGTAAGTTTTAAAAGTGTACACATGTAAGAATCAGGCACTTATGATTATATAACACAAACCCAGTCATGGACTCTATGCACACTCATTTACTTACGGTTTCGTCTCGACACATCTGTGATAGATATTATAGCTTGCGAAATTGTTTACTAACACGGTTAGGTCTAAGACAAACTTTCAAATTACAGAGTGAGTCATCATGAGTTAATTCCTGTATCTATCACGTGAGGGCATTAGTGTGACTGAACAGGGCTGAGTGTGAGGCTTCCTCTAGTTCAGCTCCATGTTCAGCTTTCATACTGTCCCTACTGTGGAAGACACTCGCAAAGATTGGATACAAAATATTCGGGGTGAGTGGTTCACCATACCCCCATGTATAGGGCCTGCAGTTGCCACTTTCAAAAGCAAGTTTTGATGATTGGTTGGCTTATTGCACAAGCACAATAATACGATTACATACAACATGAATAACAACAGGAAAATGTGGAAGTGGCCCTGTATAGAGCTTATTGTAGTTCCAATTCTATTAAGACTTCCAGAAACCAATACTACTGCAATATCCCTTAATCATCTCTCTAGTGGTGCTTTACTTAAAGGACTACAATCTAGGCTGGGTTTGAGAATAGAACGACGAGAAGACTGCACCTTCTCTGCCAGTTGCTAAACCCTTTCTCTTGCAGGCACTTGATGGCAGCGATTCTCACCACAGTAAACCTCATCAAGTAATTCTATTATTATTAAAAATAAACTCTCTAAAACCACATAATCTTGTTTAGTTAAAATATGCTTTATGCAACATACATTTTATTTCCTAACGAGGGACTGCACAGATCTTTAAGCTTCTAGGAAAAAGTGTAGTTCCCATCTTGAACTCCAGGCTGGGCTCCTCTCCAGGAGGGGCAGTGAAGTTGAACCTCTGTAGAAAGGAGGTGAAGAACAGGAAGAGCTCCATCCGAGCCAGCTGTTCTCCAAGACACACCCTCTTCCCTGCAAAGAGAGAGGAAAATATGGTTTCATCGTTTCAATACAGGGCATGAAAGCGATGATAGAATTTGTGTACGATGTCAAAGATTACCTGCTGAGAAAGGCATGAATGCATCTCTTCTCACAAATTTCCTGTCAGAATCCAGAAAGTGTTCAGGACTAAACGTGTGGGGGTTCTTCCACTCATTCTTGTCAAACATCACAGAGGTTAAATTTCCAAAGATCTGTGTACCCTAAACAAGGACAAGAAAAGAAATTCCTTAGTATTATGACCTATTCAGAACACCAAACTATTGCAGAACTTCACTAGGTGTCTAAAAATAACTTGTAGAGATAGAATTTGAAACCCAGAAATCAAGGTCAGGTGTCCTGAATGGTCACATTTAGGGTCAAGGAAGAAATCCTTCATTCTGATTCCACTCATATTGGTGTTCTTAACGTTTTGCAACAAACAGGAGATGAAAAATTTCTCATTTTTATTTGCATACCTTTGGAATAGAGTAACCTCCTATGGTGACATCTTTCGTGGCGGCCCTGGGAACATTCAGAGGAACGATGTTGCCCATCCGCTGAACTTCATGGATCACAGCGTCAGTGTAGGGCATCTTGGCTCTGTCGGCCATGGAGGGCGGGCGCCCCTGTCCTACCACTCGGTCTATCTCAGCCTGGACCCTCTCTGGGAGAGCAAAGACAGACACAAGCTAGGACAAACCTTCAAGGGGAATGATGACTGTATAAGATAAATGTAGGAATTTATGTGTGAGGAGCTGACTTTGCAGAGACAGCGTTCTGAAAAACAGCAGGGTCTTGTGTTCAAATTCCTACAAATAGCATTGTCCCCTGTGTTGATATCCTCTCTTTTCAATACAACTGTTACGTGCGTGCGTTCTGGCCACTGGCGTGTGCTCTGTGTCCGTTGTCCTCCTATCCCTATTGTACGCAGGTGTCCCGCTGTGATTGGCTCTCGTCCCCGTCACTCAACTCTGCTGTTCCGTGCTGTTCCTGTCCAATCAGATGTCTCCAACTACTGCTTAAATACCCCGTCATTCCTCCATTTCGGGAGACTACCGATTGCAACGCCATTTCGTGTTGCTACCCTGTCTGTTTGTGTAAAATACCTTTGTGATTGATTGTTTTTCCTTGTGTAAATATCCACTGTTTTCTTCTCTGTTTTGTTTCCGTTTACATTGTATTCTGTATTGTGCTCTGTTCAGGGGAGAACGGGTAGATAGGTGAGATACCCATGGGTTTACACGCTTACACGTAGGGATGTATGTTGTCTAGCACATTAGGTATTTAGGTAGGGACGGTGATCACCCCTCTGTACTAGTTGTTAGGTTTAGATAGTTTAGTTAGTGTAGCTAGTTAGGGTCGTCCTACAAATACAAGTCAGGTAGTGGTTTACTCTTTTAGACTAGCTTAGATTGGTTTTGTTTTGTTTCAGTGTTAGCCGACACCGCCCAGGGTGTTTTCCTCTGTATATTTGTTCATTATTTGTATCATTATCATCACGTGTTTTTGTATACTCTACATACTTGTATATACTCCCCTCCCCATTGTTAATAAACCCCTTTATATATATATTATATATATACACTCACCTAAAGGATTATTAGGAACACCATACTAATACTGTGTTTGACCCCCTTTCGCCTTCAGAACTGCCTTAATTCTACGTGGCATTGATTCAACAAGGTGCTGAAAGCATTCTTTAGAAATGTTGGCCCATATTGATAGGATAGCATCTTGCAGTTGATGGAGATTTGTGGGATGCACATCCAGGGCACGAAGCTCTCGTTCCACCACATCCCAAAGATGCTCTATTGGGTTGAGATCTGGTGACTGTGGGGGCCAGTTTAGTACAGTGAACTCATTGTCATGTACAAGAAACCAATTTGAAATGATTCGACCTTTGTGACATGGTGCATTATCCTGCTGGAAGTAGCCATCAGAGGATGGGTACATGGTGGTCATAAAGGGATGGACATGGTCAGAAACAATGCTCAGGTAGGCCGTGGCATTTAAACGATGCCCAATTGGCACTAAGGGGCCTAAAGTGTGCCAAGAAAACATCCCCCACACCATTACACCACCACCACCAGCCTGCACAGTGGTAACAAGGCATGATGGATCCATGTTCTCATTCTGTTTACGCCAAATTCTGACTCTACCATCTGAATGTCTCAACAGAAATCGAGACTCATCAGACCAGGCAACATTTTTCCAGTCGTCAACTGTCCAATTTTGGTGAGCTTGTGCAAATTGTAGCCTCTTTTTCCTATTTGTAGTGGAGATGAGTGGTACCCGGTGGGGTCTTCTGCTGTTGTAGCCCATCCGCCTCAAGGTTGTACGTGTTGTGGCTTCACAAATGCTTTGCTGCATACCTCGGTTGTAACGAGTGGTTATTTCAGTCAAAGTTGCTCTTCTATCAGCTTGAATCAGTCGGCCCATACTCCTCTGACCTCTAGCATCAACAAGGCATTTCCGCCCACAGGACTGCCGCATACTGGATGTTTTTCCCTTTTCACACCAT
This sequence comes from Amia ocellicauda, assembly GCF_036373705.1. Lineage (NCBI taxonomy): Eukaryota > Metazoa > Chordata > Actinopteri > Amiiformes > Amiidae > Amia > Amia ocellicauda. The sequence continues at coordinate 25,078,884 of NC_089868.1, read as the reverse complement.
TCTTTGTAAACCCTAGAAATGGTTGTGCGTGAAAATCCCAGTAACTGAGCAGATTGTGAAATACTCAGACCGGCCCGTCTGGCACCAACAACCATGCCACGCTCAAAATTGCTTAAATCGCCTTTCTTTCCCATTCAGACATTCAGTTTGGAGTTCAGGAGATTGTCTTGACCAGGACCACACCCCTAAATGCATTGAAGCAACTGCCATGTGATTGGTTGGTTAGATAATTGCATTAATGAGAAATTGAACAGGTGTTCCTAATAATCCTTTAGGTGAGTGTATATATATCTTGGGGTCGTAACAACAACCAATTGGAATTTCTCTGGGGAAAAAGGAACATATCCGCTCAGTTATTAGTACTTAATAATTGATACTTATTAAATGTGTGATTAAATTACTAAATAATAATGGACCAATTTACAATAACCTGCAACATAAACATGCTCTGTAGTAGCAATTGTGACTTAAATCTTTAAGCTTTTAGGAAAAAGTGTAGATAAATTAATGGTTATACTTTCTGGGTTGCATTGCTGCTGGGCAGAGACCTCACCCTGCCAATGAGAAATGCGTTTCACAGAAGCAGGAGAAACGTCTTATGCAGTGACCACCCTCTCCGCCTTACTCTGTATCTCTGGGTATTTGATCATGTACAGGAGTCCCCAGCGCAGAGTGGTTGCTGTGGTTTCGGTCCCGGCCACAAAGAGATCAAGAACACAGAAACACATGTTGTCCTCCTGAAATCTTGCAGCCGGATCATCTTTGTTCTGAAAGAAAAAAACAAGCAACATTTCCTTAATCACTTGTTAAAAATGTATCTTTAAAACACTTAAGAACAAAACACAAGTGTATTTCAGAAAACCATAAAACGTGATAGCGACAATTGTTGTAGCAGGCTGCAGGTGAACGCAAAGTAAGATATGCATAGTGAGGGAGATCCCTGCAGGGAGAGTGTGGGGTTGCACCTCAGTGACAAAAGCAGACACCTGAAACTTGTGAGAGCGATTAGTAAATCTGAGGACTGTTGTGTCTGAACAGTTCTCCAATCTCACTTCCTTATGGCAAGCCATGTTATCATATAGATATACACTCACCTAAAGGATTATTAGGAACACCATACTAATACTGTGTTTGACCCCCTTTCGCCTTCAGAACTGCCTTAATTCTACGTGGCATTGATTCAACAAGGTGCTGAAAGCATTCTTTAGAAATGTTGGCCCATATTGATAGGATAGCATCTTGCAGTTGATGGAGATTTGTGGGATGCACATCCAGGGCACGAAGCTCCCGTTCCACCACATCCCAAAGATGCTCTATTGGGTTGAGATCTGGTAACTGTGGGGGCCAGTTTAGTACAGTGAACTCATTGTCATGTTCAAGAAACCAATTTGAAATGATTCGACCTTTGTGACATGGTGCATTATCCTGCTGGAAGTAGCCATCAGAGGATGGGTACATGGTGGTCATAAAGGGATGGACATGGTCAGAAACAATGCTCAGGTAGGCCGTGGCATTTAAACGATGCCCAATTGGCACTAAGGGGCCTAAAGTGTGCCAAGAAAACATCCCCCACACCATTACACCACCACCACCAGCCTGCACAGTGGTAACAAGGCATGATGGATCCATGTTCTCATTCTGTTTACGCCAAATTCTGACTCTACCATCTGAATGTCTCAACAGAAATCGAGACTCATCAGACCAGGCAACATTTTTCCAGTCTTCAACTGTCCAATTTTGGTGAGCTTGTGCAAATTGTAGCCTCTTTTTCCTATTTGTAGTGGAGATGAGTGGTACCCGGTGGGGTCTTCTGCTGTTGTAGCCCATCCGCCTCAAGGTTGTACGTGTTGTGGCTTCACAAATGCTTTGCTGCATACCTCGGTTGTAACGAGTGGTTATTTCAGTCAAAGTTGCTCTTCTATCAGCTTGAATCAGTCGGCCCATTCTCCTCTGACCTCTAGCATCAACAAGGCATTTTCGCCCACAGGACTGCCGCATACTGGATGTTTTTCCCTTTTCACACCATTCTTTGTAAACCCTAGAAATGGTTGTGCGTGAAAATCCCAGTAACTGAGCAGATTGTGAAATACTCAGACCGGCCCGTCTGGCACCAACAACCATGCCACGCTCAAAATTGCTTAAATCACCTTTCTTTCCCATTCAGACATTCAGTTTGGAGTTCAGGAGATTGTCTTGACCAGGACCACACCCCTAAATGCATTGAAGCAACTGCCATGTGATTGGTTGGTTAGATAATTGCATTAATGAGAAATTGAACAGGTGTTCCTAATAATCCTTTAGGTGAGTGTATGTTCATTTGTATTACAAGATATCTTTAGATATATTTTAAAATTTTAAAATATATCTGTAAATGTATTAGAGATCTCTAACGTCCCAAATCGCACACTTGTTCCCTCATTCCCTTCCCTTGTGGGGTGGAGGAATTATGGTGGCCATCTTAAGGGCTGTGCCAATCCCTCAAGGAGCGAGTGAAGGAGCCTAATTGAGCTGTTTGTCCTTCAATGCTCCCTTCGGCAGAGTGAACAAAAGAGTGCACTTATGCGGAAGTGTTTTAATGCTGAAGTCCCAGAACTCTGTGCGTTAAAGGTGGAGACAAGTCAGTTGGGAAAATATGGCAGCGGTGGGTGCGTATAAATGTAATGATAGCTAGACAGTTGTAGAAATTGTTAAATTGTGTATCAAGGAAATTATAATACATTGATAATATAAAATTATTATATAATTATGATTTAAATATATGATTAGAAAATTCGGCCAAAAAACGTTTTGGCACCTATCAATTAATTACTGAAGTAGTATCCTAAAAAACTACGAGGTGATATTAACAAAATGTCTTTCAAAATTATTATTATTATTATTATTATTATTATTATTATTATTATTTATGTTAATTAAATACAGAGCCAGATGACAAGAGAAGCCTGCGTAGGCACTTTTTAGGTCAAAGGCAAAGGCGCTGAATGCCGACGCTGTGTCCCATTCAGCGCTTTTAGCTTCACTCCACACCCTCCTCACTCTAGTGCACACTGTGATGTCAGCACAACGTCACGCAAAGTGTACACTTGTCGCAGGGTGTACGCAGCAAGTGTGCGATTTGGGACGCAGCCTGTGTAACTGAATCAGTAAACAGGAACATCTCAGCCAACATACAGGAAGTAATGTACAGATATCTTGAAATCATTTGCAGATCTCTCTAATGAACAGGAAGTCATTTACAGATGTTTTAAAAGGATTTGTATATATCTCGAAATAGACAGGAAGGTATTTCGAGATATCTTCAAATGTATTTCAGACATTCATTAATTGGAGATACCTTGAAATGAAAAATATATCTTTACATTTATTAAATGGATCTTAAAATTAATTTCAGATATCTGTACATTTTGTTAAATGAGATCTAAAATTCATAGAGATATCTGTAAATTATTTAAAGAGATCTTGAAAAGACTATGCAGTGTTTTAGTATACCTTTGAATATCTTACCTTTCAGAAACTAAATCTTTCATTCTAGTGGATCAACTTCCTGCCTTTCAGATCATTTACTGGTGACTAAAGGGGGTTTTGTCAACACAGCACAGGTAGTAAACTAAAGTGTTATTTGAGGGCTTGGATTTTGGGTTTTAAGCAATTCATTGTATAAGAGTGTCTTGTATAAGGCAGGCTGCCGATTACCTTCTCAATTTCATCCAGGTAGCAGTCAATGTAGTCCCTTGGACAGGAGGGGTCCCAGTCCACCTTGTGAGCATCTATCTTGGATTTCACAAAGGCGATCACAGTTTCCCAGTTTGAAAAGACTTTGTTGTGCGGCCCGGGAATCCTCTTCATTATTTGGGGGAATGCATTGTATATCTGTAGAGGAGAACAACAGGAGGCTCAGTTTCTCCACCCTTTCATTCTTGTGCATCGCTGATTTTCTGTTCGGTTAAAGACACCATTGTCTTCACTGTAGTGACCCATGTCGTGTCATGTCATGCAGAGAGAAGCTGCATTTTTAATTCAACAGGACCTTTCAGTTCCAACAACAAAGCTTTCTGAATGGAAACTAATTTAATGGGGCCTTTTACCTGAAACCATGTGCTCCCCTGTAGCTTCAGAGTCTCATCAATCAAATGCAGCAGCTCCAGAAAGTGAGTGTCGGTGTACTCAAAGCGGTCACCAAACACCACAGAACAGATGATGTTGGAGATGGCATTAGAGAAAACATATTGAGGGTCAAATGGCTTTCCTAAGACAGAAACGAGTAAATACTGTTAAAGCACATTCTTAAAACTAAATAAACAAATCGGGAAATAAGTGTAATATAAAAAAACAGGAAAGGGTCAAAAGCAATGTTAATTGATTCCCCAACTGCAAGTTGCTCATATTGATTAGATGATCATCTTAAAAAAAAAAAACTAAAAAAAATACAGAAAGACAGGTGTGATTGGGTGTCTACCTTGCTCATCCTCTATGGCTTCATTCAGGAACCTGCTCTCCTCCACTATCCTGTCCTCCAGGCTCTTCCTGCCCACTCCGAAATTCCTGAGAGTCGTAAGAGTAAATCTCCTCTGCTGTTTCCACGAGTAGCCGTTGGACATCACCAGACCTGCGTGTTGCGTGTTCACAATGTCCATTTGATATGCAAGGACACAACAAAATCTCCATACTTAAGCAGTTTCTACACTGCCTGGGTTGGTGAACTTTTTTTGGTGAGTTTTATCATTCCCTATTCTCACATTTTGCTTGTGTCAATGCAGAAACATCATTTAAGTAATAAACTAAATACATAATTCAACCAATGCTGACAAACACATTGTCTGTTACGAGTCTCAGAGATCACACATTGACCTGCTTGTTAATACTAACATTATTTTTCTGTTTACAGGAAACTTTAATTTGAATAGGACTAGACCCAGCTTTGTATGGCAAGCGATGTTATCATTTAGATATGTTATCTTCAACATTTAAATGAATCTTTAAATAATTTACAGATCTGAGATACATTTGAAGATGTCTATTTCAAGATATCTATTCCTTTTCAGATTTCTGTAAATGACTTCTTAATTTAGACATCTTCAAATTACTTTCTGTATGTTGGCTGAGATTATCAGTTCCTGATTATTAATTTACCTGAATTGCGTGTATCTTATTTAAAGTGCATTTGAAGATATCTTAAAAAACATTTAAAGATGTTAAATTAATTGAGATCTCTCTAATATTTATATTTATCCTGAAATGAATTAAAACTTGAAATTAAATTTGAGATATCTGTAAATAGTAACTTGTCTTGCCATAGTTTTGCTAATTATGTGTGATTTGACAAAAAGTCAATCAGATGAAGTATGTGTTACACAGATTCATTACAATGTACAGTGTCTAATGAAATGAACATTGAAAAGATACCTCGGTTTTTGACGAGCACGTCAGCTGCTGGGAGCTTCGGCCGGTCAGTGAAACTGTCTCCCTGGTTCACCAGGGCTTCCTTGACCAGTTTATATCCATTCACAAAAACAACACGACTTCCCAGCCGAATGCTAAACACGTCGCCATATTTTTCTGCAAGCTGACAGAAACCATCGTTAGGTACTGCATTATTTAGATCCACAAACAGCCCAATTCAATTAAAAATAAATACCCCACACTTCTATATTTAAATGATACAGGTCACATAACAATATATATATCCCATGTATCATTTCTTGCCCTGCCTCACCTGCGAGCAGAGCTTACCTGAGTCACGTACAGGTGAGGTTTCTCCAAATCAAACCCCCACAGGTTCCCCAAGAGGGGCAGAGACACCGGGCCTGGGGGGAAATTTCTCGGTGCCCTGTTTTTAAAAATATCTGCCAGCACCAAAAACACAAAAAGAAACACCAGAGCGCTTCGGACATCCAGCCATTGCCAGAGGCAGTGACACAAACCCTGAAGAGAGTCCATGCAGACGTGAGCTGGATTGCTTCTCGGTTTTCACTTAAAAGAACAAGAAATGTTTCAGCCACCAGATTCAGCGATATATGAAATGCGTGTGTGATCAGACTGTCGCTATACAGTTGCAAGTGGACTTTAAGCCCAGCCCTCGACTTCCTTCTGTATTCGCTCATTTGCTCTTGCCAAAGCGCAACCTAACAATCCCTCCGACCGCAGATACAGTTACGCAAGCTTATATCAATCACATGTGCTTATGTTATGCTATACATTTCAAGTTAATATTCAATATGACATCCCTGATCATACTCATTCTCACACTAGTATCAGGCAACCCGACAGCCTTGACAGATCTCCACACTGTCGTCGTTGCATGGTGTGCTGTGATAGTTGCTGTATTTCACAGCACATTGTGGACTCCGATCTGCCCGCAGTCTTTCAGAAACGCTCTTCCGCCACTTCCAGTTCATTTCAGGCATAAGACTTGAAATAAGTCCGTCACAGAGCAGAGCAGCACACGGGGTTTAACTGCGGTTCTCTCTCGCATTACTCAAAGAGGAATCAAGACAACCAAGTCAATGTTGCATTTTAGAAACGAGCTTTTTATGCAAGTTTTAATATCAAATGTTGAAGGGTGAAAAAGAAATAATCCTTGCAAACAAACAAAAAACACAATGTTTACATGGTTACATGACATGAATACGCATATATGCCTGCATACGGGTTAACTGCAGAATTAATTTGTTCAATATGTAGCCATAATTTATCCATAAATACTGCTGGTGTGTGATACTGTAAGTTTTTACTTTAAAGGTGTAGAGTATGTAAAAAGTATTTTTGCTTATGCAATACATATAGTAACAACGAACATTCAAAAATATTTTAATGTGACTGCCAGGTATAACAGCAGAAACGGTATAAGTGCAGAACGATTTAGTTTCCATCACAGAAACGACACACATTTAAATTCTACAAGGAAGTGATTCACAATATTCCTTTTTCAGTATTTGTAATATGGATTTCATATCAGTTTACAGATCTGATTAACATCAGAAGTCAGATTAAGTACATCAGTATATTATATAGTGTATGAAGTATTCAAATATAAATTAATGAGCATTCACACCACCTTATTATAAAGTGCGACCAGTTTTTATTTTATGCGAGGTATGGCACAGATCTTGAATGGTTTCGGCCCACGTGCAATTCCTATGACAAACTCCATGGTGAGCTCCACCCCCTGAGGAATGCAGAAGGTGAACCTCTGGAGAAAGGAGGTGAAGAACAGGAACAGCTCCATCCGGGCCAGCTGCTCTCCTGGACACACCCTCTTCCCTGGAGCAACAAGAACAAATATGTTGTGCTTTTCTAATTGTGACCAACATCTTGTAAACAGTTTCTAAAATGCCATTTCAAAGCATAATAGCAACAAAAGTATCTCCAACCAGAAAATAATAAAATACATTACCTATTGAGAAGGGCATGAAATTGTCTCTTTTCACAAACTTGCCCTCCTTCTCCAGGAAGTGTTCTGGATTGAACCGATCAGCCGTCTGATACTCGCTCTTGTCAAACAGTATTGGCATCAGCATTGGCACCACCACAACTCCCTGTACAAGGAAGAGAAACAGTTTAACACTAATGAAAAGACACTCAAGGGGTGAGATTAAACTAACACATAACACTGCCCCACAGTCTCCTAAATCATGTTAAACATAGAAGGACCAAGCCAGTCACAGTTTGATCACGAAAGGTCACGGATATAATATTAATGAGAGTTCTTTGCATATAAGAAATCTGTCAAATGCAGGTAATGTTATGCCAGCCTGTGTTGAATGAGACTACGGTGGAATTTACCCGCCAATTAGTTATTTTCCATCAAATACATGAAGATTAGAATTGAACTGTTGATGGTATGGATGAACACACAGCCTGTAAGTCAGTCCTGCGCTTCTATCTTGACGACGGTCATTGATGTGTGTGTCTCCCTCGAAACATTTGTTGCTTCCCTTTTGTTTTTAATATGTTGCATTATATTCTATTCAAAGACACCTGCAAATTCAAGCATGGAATGTAATTTCTTTAATGAAAACCATTGGATAATCAACCTTAGGAATATCATATCCAGCTATTGTGGTATCTTTCGTGCACACCCTTGGGGGTGTGGAAGGAAGTATGTTGGCACATCTCTGAATTTCGTGGATCACGGCGTAGGTGTAGGGCATGCTGGGCCTGTCGTCCATGGAGGGCTGGCGTTCCTGTCCGATCACTCCATCTATCTCGTCCTGCACCTTCTCTGTGAGGGTAGAGGACTGATAGGTTAAGTCACACCTTCATAGTAATTTCCTTTTGAAAATGCATTCATTATTCGTGTACGCAACAATTATGTGGAACACTGTGAAAAACAGTCAACAACTTTATTATTTTCCATGTGTGAAATATAAAAAAAGTAACAAACAACTATTTTTTAAAACCAACAATTAATTCATAAACATTTGCCCAAAGTAGGATTTAGAAAATTGTAGTCAAGGTCAGGAATGTCTTAAACTTGCATCCTCCTATCTCAAACTCTGCCAAGCACCCAACAGGTGGGAGAAGACTTATGTGGTGCTTGGTGCTTGGAAACTGGCAAGAGATTCAAGGTTATATTTTGCAAGCAATCTACCTTGAATTTCAGGATATTTAGCCATGTATAAAAGACCCCAGAGCAGAGTGTTGGAAGTGGTTTCTGTTCCAGCTGCAAACAAGTCTATTACACTGTAAAGAAGATTCTCCTCATTGAATCCAGATGTGTGGTCATCACACTGAGGAAGAAATAGAATAGACATCTGTAGGAGAAAACACAGTATAGCACTTTGGAGGAATCTTAACTCCTCAGGTTTCCTCATTGCAAAGTAAGCTAATACCTAATGGTACCTTTTTGATTTCCTCAAGGTAGCAGTCTATATAATCTCTGGGCTCTGATGGATCCCAGGTCTCTCTGTGTTTCTTCACCTCCTCTTGAATAAACATCTTGATTTTCTTGCTGTTTGAAAACGTTGACTGATGTTTTCCAGGTAAAAACTCCATTAAAATTGGGAAACTATTGTATAGCTGCATAAAAAGCAAAGTGTTGAAGCAGATATTCAGGGATGGGGCAGTCAGTATTTATAGCACCTGTTACTTCTCTGTTTTATGTTGTAAGTCGCCCTGGATAAGGGCGTCTGCCAAGAAAAATAAAACATAAAAAAAATAAAAATAATAATAATAATAAAGTATATATTTCTGCAAAATTGTAAATTTTCCTACCCGACCCCAAAGTGTGATTGGCAGTTGGAATATTTCCGCAGAGATCTTCAGCATCTCATGAAATTGTAGGTCATCATATTCAAATCGATGCCCAAACACCAGTGAGCAGATGATGTTGGCCACCGCATTGTGAAGTATGTTGTGAGGTTCGAAGGGTTTACCTTAAACAAAGAATAAAGTTAAATGTTAAAGAAATATGAAGATTAAATAAACTTGTATGTATCAAATATATAGTAACCTGAGATTTATTCACCCTGCTCATTTGTAATGGCCTCGTAGAGAAATCTGCTCTCCTCCAGGATTGATGTCTCTAGGGTCTTCTTCCCCACTCCAAAGTACTTCAGAGTGGACAGAGCAAACCGTCTCTGTTGCCTCCAGGTGTGCCCATTGGATGAAATCAAGCCTGAAAGAGGCCAAAAATGTGAGTTACAGTATTGGGGATAACGTAGCTCTCTGGTATAGCAGCTACAGTTCTGATGGTTTCCCTCTTCTTCTCAGTAAACTGTAGCGATTGAAATGTGAAATTAGCATACTGGTTTGATTTAACTCGCTCCAAAGTTGATAGTTCTTAACAGACACGTACATACTTTATTTATTCTGTGACTAAAACCATAATGTTTACAACATACATTCCTTCAAAAACAAAAATGTTATTCTTTATAAACAGATCTGCATTGCCCATCGCTCTTATTGACTGCTCAGTGTAAACCAATATTTATATTTTTACCCAGTCCTTTGCACAGTCTTTTATTTATGGGGTATGATGGACGATCTGTAAAGGCATCTGCTTTCTCAACAAAGGCCTCTCTAAGGGTCTTCCATCCCGAGAGAAGCAAAAAACGCTTATTCCCAAAAGATAGGCTTGCGATGTCTCCATAATCACCTAAAATCTGAGTGAAAATAACAATATTACTTCTTATTCAGCATCTGTACATTTACACAGTGACTGGGAACATGTTTTTGACTGTTGCTACTTGACAAGAGAGATTCTTGCTTAGGAAATACCCAGAGAAGGAATTTAGGCTAAAGTGAAAGGCAACAAAGTGCCTTGGAAGGCACTGAAAGAATGTTAATTAAAGGGTCAAGATATGAAGTTGAATGAAAGAGTATTGAATGTGCAGGAAGCACACACATAAGGAATTTATGGGATCCGAATGTGGTGTTAGAATATATAAATTCCAACCAACTTATTATATTCCTCCTGATTAAAATCAAAAACTGATTTAGTGGTTGGATTTTTGTTTCTGTGAATATGAATTACAGGCATTACAAATAAGCATTTTCATTGATTTTGCACACAGATTACCTTGCAAAAAGAACCAAAGGGGTCACTGGGACTGATGTTTAAAAAGTTTCCTATAACAGGTAAACCAAAGGGGCCAGGAGGGAAGTTTCTGGGAGGCCTGTCCCTGATGGTCTTCACTATCAGAAACACACACAGCATCATCAGAAGCCCCTGGATATCCATCCACTGCCAAAGCCAATACGGTGCCACATCAGACAGATTCATTACAGCCATTGTATTTTGTTTCAACTTTCTGAAAAATAAAAACTCAGTTAATTACAACCCAATATCATTGTAAAGTCTAAAACGAATGACTGTGTATTCACCACAACAACGTGGAGAGTGCATAATGATAGCGTTCAAATACATATAATTTAAACTGGACATTTACAAAATTGTGCCAGTAATAAAAAATACTGTAGACATCCAGAACATATATGCACCCTCCGTGGAAAAATCAACTTGACGCAAAGGGAAAATCCAAAAGATGAATACAATGTATCGAGCATACCAGAGGGTGAAGCATGGACGTCATAAATGCAATGTTCATTTAGGATTCTTTAGGAGGGATTTTCTGCTGTTATTTGAATAGACAAAACATTCTAAATGGTAAACACTAATATATATATATATATATATATATATATATATATATATATATATATATATACACGCATCAGAAAAAGGTCATTTCATACCCAAGCGCTAAGCACAGTTATTATTGACTCATATCGCCCTGTTGAATATAATGCATATTTCTCACCTGTATTGCTTCTATCCAGACCTCAAGATAAGGACAAGCTCTCCACTGACCTGACCTCCCTCCACCAGGTGAGTTTACACACCGTGAAGATCTGAGGCAGCCCTGCAGGTGTGATACACAAAATGCAGTTTTGTAAACGTGGGCTTGGGTCTGAGACCAGGGGGGCGTATTCATTACATCATTGGGTAGTTATACAACAAATGCAATGAAGTCCTAAGCCAAATCCAAACTTGCCCACTGCATTCAAATTAGCGCAGCCCCCGCGATTCGCCCTGTTTTGCACAGAATCCACCTGTAACCCACATGCTGGCTGGTCTTCCGGGTCTGCGGTTGGCAACACCCTCAGGTAGACTTTGAACTCAACCAATCAAATTGGAAAGCAGGAGCAGCTTTAAACCAATCACGCCCAACTACCTTGTAGTTTTCATGGAGGTGGAAGAAAGGTTAGGACTTGTATCATTACCATATTACACTAGATACTGTATAGTGTGTGTGTGTGTATAACCATGGTATGAGAGTATTTATTTAGTTAATTTAGCACATTCATATATTTAGTATTTCAGTGGCTGCATATGTACATTTATATTTATGTTTTTTTGTTTGTGTTTTTGCCATCTAGCTATCTATTACGTTTTATTGGACAAAACTAGTGGCCATGAAGGGCAAAACACAAAAGCAAAACGACACCCGCAACTACAAAAGGAAACACGCAATTACAAAAAGAAAAACGCAATTGCAAAACAATAAAAACAAATGCAAACAGAAGAACAGAAATGCAATATGAGAAACACAAACACAAACAGATGTTTTTCAGCTTCTTCATCCGCCAGCCGCGTTACTTCGACGCCCAGCGGCGCTCAGGCAGCGCCGCGCCCACAGGACTGAAGCTGCCATGGTCGCGCCTGTAGCTCTGTGCTAAATGAAGTGTTGATGCAGGTTATATTACAAAGCTAAGAAAGTGATGTTATCCTCCTTTAAGTTTTTCTTAAAGCAATTTCCATGCACATGGCATGTTGACGAGTTAACAGAAACAACTAAACATAGATATTAAGAAATAAGAGGACTGATTTCTCATTGATGAAGAACATCTTTTATTAGCTGAACACTAAAAAGTTGCAGTTCACACAATACTGACTGTGTTTTTGTGTTTCTCTTTTTGCATTTACAAAATATTTATAAATATATAACATTTAATTTAATTACTGGGCAAATATTTTACACCATCACATCAAAACACTGGAAGATCTGTGAAGGTAGTTATAGTAGGAGACTTAATTCTTAAAGGCGTAGATCGCCTCGTGTGTTTTAGTGATAAGGCCGTAGCCATGCATTCAACATTGGGGGGACCAAATCTGCCAGGGGGTATGGGGTCCACCCATAAAAATTATATTTTTTTAAAAATCATAAAAAATTCACTAACAGATGGGATGAACTTTTTATTTATTTATGTTTTACAATAATGTCTAATAGTGCAATGATGGTCCTGGAGCAACATTAATTATGATGTTGCAGGAACAACACCAACAGCGATAACAAATCAGTCATCAGTATTTGCTCCTTTTCTCACTCACCTCATGTCACCTGCTCTCCCGGCCCTTTTGGCATCCTCATGCTCTCTCTCCCTCTCTCTCTTTACTCTGAACGCACTAGAGTGAAAATGACAGAAATATGTTCAGTAACCAAGTGATGTTTCTTGCCATGATCTTCAGGAATGGATTACTAACCATTTCTGATCTGAATGGCAATGATTATTATATCAAGAAACATTGACTCATCTCTTGCACTACTGTATACTTCTATCATCTGACTGGTACTCATTTTCTCACTGCTTTCAACTTACTTTTCTTCTTTTCTGAGGCTACCCAAAAACTGACGAATGCCACTGCCACCCTTCCTCTTGCTCATGATGACACTCACTGTCAATGAAAGCTAACAAACACTAATAATGCTATCATAACCAAGCACAGCTATACACTATACTACACAAATATGCAATAAATGAAAGCTACTGCTGTCTACATCAATTACACACGAAAAGCAACATAATGACACTTTACTCAGACTTCATATGGGCTTTCTAACAAATATACATTAATGTTAGTTGAACCCGCCCGTGACCACCATTGTGGGTCGCTGGTGAATGTGTGGCTCATTAACTTTCCAGGCAACTTAGCTATGAGAGCTAACGTTAGTGATGGTTGATTGATTAGCACCAAAAAGGTTTGTTTCCACCCTATCCAATTACTGACACTTTTTAGCAAAATATTATTTATTTCCACAATTACAGTTCCAGCATAAAATGATGTATTGATGTTGATGTTACAACTATCACAATCGACAGTTACATTCTAGTTTTACACTTTTTAATACATTACATTACATTACAGTAATGAAATACAGAGACAGTATAGCATTTGACACTGATTGGACCTCTATACTGACAGCAGCAGTCGAACCACAGCTCCTGCTGGGTACGGCAATATCACTTGGACAAACCACACGCAGAACTGCAGCACACCATAATACTAGAACCGGCAGCAATAATAATGGCAATTTGTTAAGTTTAGTTATGATTATGATTACATTTGCTAATGATTATTTAGGACGGCGGTGCGTGGTTGCTTGTCGTAACATTGGTCTTTCTTCTGGGATGGATGGGACCTGTACAAACCGGACATTTACATCTAAAAAGAAGGGGGCTAATGCATTGGGAGAGCGTATGTGCAGAGAAATTGAGAGACCAGAGCAGGGAGCTCTGACACTGGGAGATGTTCCACTAAGGAAAGAATACAAAGGGAAACCGCTAGTAGGAAAGTCCTGATATGTTTGTACCTCAATGCCAGGAGTATAAGGAACAAGATGTTAGACCTAGAAGCCACAGTGCTGATGGGTGACTATGATGCATTGACTTTATATTTTCAAATGACCAAGATAGAGACAGAGGGACAATAGTTACAGAACCAATCGGAAACTGTGATCACAATATGGTTAGCTTTGAGGCATTCTTTCAAACAAGGACTAAGTCTAAAACAATGGTCTACAATTTTAGAAAAGCAAACCTTGAAGGTATGAGGCGGCACTTAGAAGAGAGACTGGAACACATTGGATACAGAGTCAGTTGAAAATGGATGGTTATATTTTAAGAATATACTACAAGAGAAAAAGGAGAAATTTGTGAAACACTGTCCAAAATGGTTTAATAGAAGTATGCAAATAAATATAATTGCTGTATAGCACATACAAAAAAGATGGAGACAAAAAAAAACACAAAGAATACATAGCACTCCAAGAGATGTTCAGAAGATGGTATATTTTCAACAAAAATATTCCAAATGACACTTAGAACAGGGGATGTGCCAGCTGAGTGGAAGACAACAAATGTCATACCAATCCACAAGAAAGGGGACAAAACTGAGCCAGGAAATTACAGACCAATCAGTCTTACTTGCATTACTTGTAAAATGTTGGGAAAACTTAGACAGAAGACAGAAAATCAAGGAGCATCTTAATGATAATCATATTCTTGGAGATAGTCAACATGGGTTTAGACAAGGTAGATCATGGCTGGGATTAAATCAAAACTTTGACCCACCTGTTAATGGAAAGCTACAGAACTGTACTCAGTTGCGACTTCATTTTTAGTAAGATTCCACTTTCTTCTAATCATAAATGTAATCACTATGATATACAGGTTTGTAGTTTGCTATTAGCAAGGGTTTTGATTTAATCCTGCCCCATGTACTACTAATCTATTAGAGTTCTTTGAACATTATGATTATTATTATTATTATTTCTTGGCAGACACCCTTATCCAGGGTGACAACATAACATGCAACTGCAGCTGTAGATCATGTGAAAGCATATGATATGATATACTTAGATTTCCAAAAAACTTTTGATAAGGTTCCACACCAAAGACTGATCCTCAAATTGGAAGCTGTAGGCATTCAGGGTAATGTAAGTAGATGGATTATGAACTGGTTGATGTATAGGAACAGAGGGTGTCAATTAGAGGAGTCGCTTCTAACTGGAGTGAGGTTGTTAGTGGAGTTCCACAGGGATCAGTACTAGGGCCTGTGCTTTTTCTAATCTATATTAATGATCTGGACTCTGGGATAGTTAGCAAACTTGTCAAATTTGCAGATGATACTAAAATAGGTGGCTCAGCAGATACAATCTTGGCAGCACAGGCTATTCAGAGGGACTTAGATAATATTCAGTTGTGGGCGACACCTGGCAAATGAAATTCAATGTGGACGGTATTAAATGCAGGTAACAAAAATGTCCACTATAATGACACTATGGGAAGTACAGAACTAGATGAAGTAACGCATGAGAAAGACCTAGGAGTCTATGTGGACTCCTCACTTTCTCCATCCAAACAATGTGGGGAAGCAATAAAAAAGGCAAACAGGATGTTAGGGTATATTGTCAAAAGTGTAGAATTGGGAACAAGGGCAGTGATGTTCAGACTGTACAATGCACTAGTTAGAGCTCATCTGGATACTGTGGACAGTTCTGGGCTCCACACTTCAAGAAAGATATCGCTGCTCTAGAGGCAGTTCAGAGGAGAGCAACCAGACTTATTCCAGGTCTGAAGGGAATGTCCTACTGAGAGACTGAGGACCTGAACCTTTTCACCCTGGAACAGAGGAGACTACGTGGGGACTTGATCCAAGTCTTCAAAATCATGAAGGGCATCGACCACATCAAACCAGAGGAGCTTTTCCAGATCAGCAGGGACACACGCACCCGGGGACACAAATGGAAATTGGGCTTCAAGGCATTCGAGACAGAAAACAGGAGACACTTCTTCACACAGAGAGGCGTCACAATCTGAACAAACTCCCCAGCGATGTGGCTGAAGAGACAATTTGGGAACATTCAAAAACAGACTGGATAGGTTCCTTGATCACTGAGTTATTAATGGACACCAAACGAGCACGATGGGGGAACTGGCCTCGTCTAGTTTGCAGACTTTCTTCTTATGTTCTTATGTACAACAATACAATATAGCAAATAGCTTGTAACATGTAATACTTTATTTTAGAAATAATTTCTTGGGACAGGAGTCTCAGTCAATCAACTTTATTTTTGAATGAATGCACACAGAGACCCTGTCTCTAGTTAGGACCGCAAGGCCCTGGTTACAAGAACAATAATACAATAATACAGTTTTGCATAATAGTGAAAGTCTAGGAAAATTCTACAAGTTGCTTACATCTTAAATTAGGTCCCAGGATATAGGAGCTGTCCAGCCCCATCAAATGCGGTGGGATCTCAGTTAAACTTGGCAGTAATCAATGCTCACAACACAGTGAACAAAAGGACAGTGTGCCACTTGCACGTAAATAGAATTAACCTCACACACAGAATAAAAGCAATGATTATATGTAGAAACTCAGAAGGGCATTGATCATTCATAATAAAAAGGAATGGTATTCAAATTAAAGAAAAACAGAGCAACCAGGTGATTCCAGTTCTCAGAGGAATATACTGGGACAGAATGGGTTGAAGGCAACACATTGTTTAGACATCAAACATCAAAATTACATCAAACATTGACTCCTCTTGCTTGTAAACATTTTATATGGTTATGATTATCACTTTCAATAACAATGAATATAAAACAATTAGCATTCTTGAAACAGAAAACAAACATAATTCAGAATGGTGCATTTCAGTAAATGTTTTGAAGATAATCTCATTATGAAATCAAAGTGACATTTTAATTTTAATTTAAATGTTTCAAACACAGAATCATAACTTAAAATATGCTGCAATGCAAACAGTAAATCAGTTAAAGTGACAGTAGTGAAGTGCTTATTTTATGCGAGGTACGGCGCAGATCTTGAATGGTTTTGGTCCTCGTGTGATTCCTATGACAAACTCCATGGTGAGCTCCACCCCCTGAGGAGCGCAGAATGTGAACCTCTGGAGAAAGGAGGTGAAGAACAGGAAGAGCTCCATCCGGGCCAGCTGCTCTCCTGGACACGCCCTCTTCCCTGAAAGAACAACAGCTTTATCAACAGGTATGGTGCTTTTGTATTATAAATGTTTTACAATAAAATATGTTTTATTGTGATGCAATTTTCGTGGTGATTCCTAAATGGTACTTTTAACAACAGCCTCAAAGCCATTTCTACGCAGGAGACAAAATTAAAAAATAAAATACACTACCTATTGAGAAGGGCATGAAATTGTCCCTTTTCACAAACTTGCCCTCCTTGTCCAGGAAGTGTTCTGGATTGAACTGATCAGCCGTCTGATACTCGCTCTTGTCAAACAGTATTGGCATCAGCATTGGCAGTACAATCACTCCCTGCACGAGGAAGAGAAACAGTTTAACCCGAGAAACACACTCCAGGTCTGAGATCAAACTACCCGCATACAAACCAATAGTCTCCCAAGTCATGCACAATTTGGACCAGGTCAGTCCAGTCAATCAGCATGTGTGTGGTCAGGTGAGATGTCTCACTGGTCGATCAGGAAAAGTCAGGGTTCATAATGAAAGAGATTTCAATTAATGTTATTACAGCTGATGGTGTGTGGTAACATAATGGGATTTACCCACCAATTAGATAATAAATAAATAAAGATCTGGATTGATTTGCAGACGATATTCTGATTCTATCTTGACCGTGCCCATTCATGCGTGCGCCTCCCTCTATACATTTGTTGCTTCCCTTTTGTTTTTAATATGTTGCACTATATTATATGCACAGACTCCTGGGAATACACGCATGCATTATATACACACATGGAATGGAATTTGAACTGCTAATGCCAAGGGTTTAAAAGTAATTAAACAAATGGGACATGGGATTACCTTAAATACTCACCTTCGGAATATCATATCCAGCTAAGGTGGTATTTTTATTAGACATCCTTGGCGGAGTGAACGGAACTATATTGCCAAATCTCTGAATTTCGTGGATCACGGCGTAGGTGTAGGGCATGCTGGGCCTGTCGTCCATGGAGGGCTGGCGTTCCTGTCCGATCACCCCATCTATCTCGTCCTGCACCTTCTCTGTGAGGGTAGAGGACTGATAGGTTCAATCACACATTCGTTAAATTTATCAACAAGTTAAAAAGCTGATGGGTTGGATATACGTGAAGAAATGTATTTATTTTACAATTCTGAACAGTTGAGTCTCTCTTGACAGAATCAAACTTTACACAATAAGAATACACTTAAAGATGCATTTAGGGAAGTTTAATCAGTCCTTACTGTAAATGGATGAATTATTTTTAAAAATAGAAAAAAATTATTATTAATTAATTGTACTACAATTAAATTCTACAATATAACCCTGAATCTCGTACCAGTTTCCAAGCACCCAACAGGTGGGAGAAGACTTACGTGGTGGTGGAAACTGGCAAGAGATTCAAGGTTATATTTTGCAAGGCACCTACCTTGAATTTCAGGATATTTAGCCATGTATAAAAGACCCCAGAGCAGAGTGTTGGATGTGGTTTCCGTTCCTGCCGCAATCAAATCTAATACACAGTAAAGGAGATTCTCCTCATTGAATCCAGATGTGTGGTCTTCACACTGAGGATGAAAGATTATACACATCTGTTGAAGAAAACAGTATAGCACTTTGGAGGAATCTTAACTCCTCAGGTTTCCTCATTGCCACGGAAGCAACAACCATCCTAGACCATATCTCACACGCTAATAAGGATGCTATGGTACCTTTTTGATTTCCTCAAGGTAGCAGTCTATATAATCTCTGGGCTCTGATGGATTCCAGGTCTCTCTGTGTTTCTTCACCTCCTCTTGAATAAACATCTGAAATTTCTTGCTGTTTGAAAACGTTGACTGATGTTTTCCAGGTAAAAACTCCATTAAAGTTGGGAAACTATTGTACAGCTGCATAAGCAAAGCAGTCAAGCGTTGAAGCAGATATTCAAGTTAGATATTCATTTGTTTCAGGATTGTTTAGTTATTAGGGAGGGTTAGTATTTATAGCACACGTTACTTCTCAGTTATAAATACGTATTCAACATTATGTTTCTGCAAAATTGAACATTTTCCTACCCGACCCCAAAGTGTGAATGGCAGTTGGAATATTTCCCCACATATCCTCAGCATCTCATGAAAGTGTCCGTCATCGTATTCAAATCGGTGCCCAAACACCAGTGAGCTGATGATGTTGCCCACCGCATTGTGAAGTATGTTGTGAGGTTCGAAGGGTTTGCCTAAAAGAAAGAATAAAGTTAAAGATGAAAAAAGGAAAGATGTAATACACTTGTATGAATAAAATACAGTGGCTCTCAAAAGTATTCACCCCCCTGTGTTACAACATGAAATCAGAATGGATTTAATCAGGAGGTGAAACATATAGTCTGCAAATTGTTCTAAATTAATTACAAATTAATTATGCATAATTGAATGCATAAGTAATCACCCCCTGATTGACCTGTGGTGAAACCAGTTGTCTTCAGAAGTAATGTAATTAGTTGAATGGAGTCCAGCTCTGTGCAATTAAGGTGTGCCACATGAGTTCAGGTTAAATAAACCTGTCTCTGGGAGGTCCCGCAGTTGGTTAGTACAATTCCTAACAAAAAATACATCAAGGAACATTCTAATCAAATACTGAAAAAGGTTCTTCATAAGCACCAATCAGGGGTCGGATATAAGAACACTTCCAAGGCACTTAATATCCCCTGGAGCACAGTAAAGTCAATTATTAAGACATGCAGAGAATATGGCTGTGAATCTGCCTAGAGCAGGCCATTCTCAAGAACTGAGTATCCAGGTGAGAAGGGCACTAGTCTGGGAGGCCACCAAGAGGCCGATGGCAACTGTAAAGGAGTTACAGTCTTCCATGGCTGAGCTGGGAGACAATGTGCTACTGCAACAATAGTCCTGTGCTTCACAAAAGAGGCCTTAATGGGAGAGTGGCAAAATGAAAGTCATTGTTGAAAAAAAACTTACATCAGATCTGGGCTAGAGTTTGCCAGAAGGCATGTGGGCGACTTTTGAGACCAAGTGAAGGAAGATTCTATGGTCTGATGGGAAAAAAACTGCTTTTTGGCTAACATGCTAACATGATACATTTGGTGCAAGCCTAACAACACACATCATCCTGAGAACACTATCCCTACCGTTGAAGCATGGTGGCAGCAGCATCATGCTATGGGATGCTTCTCTGTGTCTGGGCCTCGAAACCTTATAAAGATAGAGGGCAAAATGGAGGCAGCAAAGTACAGAGAAATCCTGGAAGAAAACCTGAACCTGATGTCTGCAAGAGATCTGGGACTTGGGAGAAGATTCATCTTCCAACAGGACAATGACCCCAAACATACAGCCAAAGCCACACTGGAGTGGCTTAAAAACAAAAAGGTCAATGTCCTGGAGTGACCCAGTCAAAGCCCAGACCTCAATCCAACTGAGAATATATGGAAAGAGTTGAACATTGCTGTTCACCAAAGGTCCCCATCCAACTTGATGGAGTTTGAACAACTGTGCAAAGAGGAATAGACAATATTTGCTGTGTCCAGATGTGCAAAGCTGGTAGAGACATATACACATAGACTTATGGCTGTAATTGCTGCCAAAGGTGCCTCTACCAAATATTGACTGAAGGGGTAAATACTTTTGCATTCAATTATTTTCTGTTTTGTAATTCTAATTCATTTAGAACAATTGATTGATTTGTTGATTGCATGTTGACTGATTAAATCCATTCTGATTTCATGTTGTAACAATGAAATGTGGAAAGTCCAAATGGGATGAAGCCACTGTATACAGTAACCTAAGATTTAGTCAAAGGAAAAAATGAAATTGTTAGGCATAAATATAACAAAACAAGCTGTTAATGAGCATGCTTTGAATCCTGCCCTACACTGCTCATTTCTAATGGCCTTGTAGAGAACTCTGTTCTCCTCCAGGATGGATGTCTCCAGGGTCTTCTTCCCCACTCCAAAGTACTTCAGGGTGGACAGAGCAAACCGTCTCTGTTGCTTCCACATTTGACCATTGGACCAAATCAAGCCTGAAAGATGCAAAACTTGAGTTATCCCAGATACTGTGACGTAGCTCTCTGGTACAGCAGCTACAGTTATGAGAGTTTCCCTGTCCATCACAATATTCATACATCTAAAAAACACTAAGAAAGCGCATCTCCTATTCTAGTAACCAGGTACTCTTTATCAGATTTGGTTGAACATTGTGGAATTAGTAAAACTATATATATATATATATATATATATATATTTATTTATTTATTTTTTTACTTGCACAATTTGAATTATTAACCATGAATCAAAAGATGAATCTTTGATCACATTGCTAGCAAAATTCTGGATTCAATGAAAATGTCAAACCTATTACTTGAGATCAGCTTTTTACAGGGTAGAAACCCCTGACAAACACAGAACCATCAGTAAATTGAAGTGATTTAAATGAGTATACAGGTTTGATTTAACTCGCTCCAAAGATGATGGTTCTAGATAGACACACACATTATTTACTCTGTGACTAAAACCATGTTTACAACATGCACTCCTTCAAAAAAATATGCTTTTATTCTTTATAAACAGATTTGCATTGTACATCACAATTATTGACTACTCAGTGTAAACCAATGCTTATATATTTACCCAGTCCGTTGCACAGTCTTTTATTTATGGGGTATAACGGATGATCTGTGAAGGCATCTGCTTTCTCAACAAAGGCTTCCCTAAGGGTCTTTGATCCCGAGAGAAGCAAAATAGGCATATTGCCGACAGAAAGGCTCATGATGTCTCCATAATCACCTAAAAGCTGAGTGAAAATAACAAGGTGACTTTCCTATACAACATCTGTATTAAAAAAAGATATAGCAACCAAGTTATTATGTAGCACCTGATTAATTAAATTAAAGAGTAGAACTTGATTTATGCCATAAAAATAAGCCTTTTCTCTGTAAAATAAACTCTGTTGAGAAGGGCCTAACTGATTCAGTGGAATTTGTATTTGTGTGAATACAAATTACAAGCATTTTCTTTGTGCGATTTGCTTTTGCACACAGTTTACCTTGCAAAAATAACCAAAGGGGTCGCTGGGACTGATGCATAAAAGGCTTCCTATAACAGGTAAACCAAAGGGGCCAGGAGGGTAGTTTCTGGGAGGCCTGTCCCTGATGGTCTTCACTATCAGAAACACACACAGCATCATCAGAAGCCCCTGGATATCCATCCACTGCCAAAGCCAATACGGTGCCACATCAGACAGATTCATTACAGCTTTCTGCAAATGAAAAATACACTACGTACATTACAACCAGATACAAGTCGAAATCTGAAACGAAAGTGTATTCTTTACAACAACGTGGAAAGTGCATTATGATAGCGGCCCACACATTTAAACAGCACATGTTGAAAGTGATTTGTGTTAGTAGTAAAGATTACGGTAGGATCAGATCACACGCACAAAATATGATGTATAGACTTACATAGTCTGAACTGCCCACAACCTTCCCCTTTCCGTATCAAATGCAAACTGCAGATCAACTGATTAATAGTCCAAACAAATGTAGAGCACCAAATCTGAGTGTGCACGTCACATACTCGTGTTTATTTCCGACAATGCACCCGTCTTTTTCTCACTATTGTTACTAAACCCCCCCAAAAAATCATTCGTTACAATGTATCACACAAGAGTGGTATAATTTACCCAGGTCACAGCACAGTTAATATCGACTCTGTATTGCAGTATTCCTTCTATGCCGACTATATACTGAAGACAGGCTGCACTGAGACGCATCCCTCTGTTCAGGGTACAGGACAGCTGGCTTTGCACAGTGAAGTTAATCAGTTACACACATAAGCAGGAGCTCCCCCTGTAGGCCATAAGCTGTAACTCGCAATGTGGTTTGAAATATGGTTCCGTTCTACTCCACGGAAACTTGCCAATATTTCAGTAATACAACAAACTTCCTACATAGAAAAATGTTACTTTGGGGGTTTCATCGCTTTTCATGACCCCATAAGTTTACTATCTCTTGAGTTAACAAGCTATTTTCTGAAGGTCCTATAGACTATGCCAAGGACACTTATCTTTCACGTACAATGTAAAGCAAAACATAAAAGTACACTTCATGCAATATCTCAAAGACAAAATTGAAACTTCTAATCTAGGTTTGTTTAAAGCTTTAAATAAACTGCCCGCTAATCTATGAATCACTCTGTCTTTTGAAGTTCAAACCACCAATAATTTCAATCATGATTTCAATACAATTTTGATATACTGTAGACTTCTGTGATATAGGTGTACAGCAGAATGTGATGAAAATGTCAAACATTGAACAAATAATACGAAGAGGTATCCATTGTTTAATAAACTAATATAATTATAGTAATACAAAATACGTTTTTACAGCGAGGTGTAGGAAAATAGAACCTCCTGTACAATGACTGGCAGTTCAGGTTCAATGTGATTTATTACATAATATAGATCCATAATATAGATCACAGTATACAAATACACCGGGTACAGCAAGGCAAAACTGGTACAAAGACTTTATGGACAAGTCAGCTTTTATGAGTTGAACCCCTGTCCAACTCCAACTTCCAGAGTGACCACCCCACCCACCAGAGTATCCAGTGGCAGAACATATCAAGTGACAATGGAGCCCTCACCTCACTCTCCCACACTCCAGGGTAACAGATCACACGTTCCCCTCACCCATACCTTTCTCGGAGATGATTAACTCACTCCTGCCAACAGAGACAGACTGTCTCCTTACTCGTCCTATCAATAGCGTTTTTGATATGCTTTTGATACAAGACTGGTAAGCAAACTGTGTCCTCATCAACCTTCTGTTGCTATTGATACCAGGGATCCCATCTTTGCTCAGCCATCTGCGTTTACCTTCTGTGAATTAGGACAATCCCCAAGAACATTTGGGGAGAAGACTTTAAACTGTGTAATATTACCAAGGTGGAATTTCCTCCGCTTCAGCAGTTACATTATTCCTTACAGAGGTCATAAGACTGAAAAATGTTGCATATGCCAGTGATCATTAATCTAGTGATGTCCAGTTTCACACCCGCAGTGTGGAGGACAATCCATGCCAGAATAAAAAATAAACACACAAAGAAAATAATAAATACATAAATGAAGACAGCTGGATTCCCATGGGGCCCCATTTTAGTCTTTGGGGGGCCCCCTTCCAGCTCAGGGCCCCAGGCAATTCCCCCGGTTTGACTACCCCATTGCAACGTCTCTGGTAACGCACGCCTACCACTAATCATCCGGATCTCTTGTTCAAAAGTTTAAGCCACAAAGATTCTGTTTCATTACTAGGATCTAATTTGAGTTCTTCTGTCTCAATAATGTCATTTCTGGCATATAATGCTACCCACCACCGCTTCGATTTTGTCTCTCCTAAACTGTGTGTATCCTTCCAACTTGTATTCATCCCCATCATTTTCTGTAAGCCATGTTTCTGTCACTCCTACAACGTCATAGTCACACGCCAGCACTGTGACTTCAAGGTCTAACATCTTGTTCCTTATACTCCTGGCATTGAGGTACAAACACTTCAGGACTTTCCTACTGGCAGTTTCCCTTTGTTTTCTTTCCTTAGTGGAACATCTCTCATTGTCAGAGCTCCCTGTAGTATAGTATCATATAGTATAGTGTAGTATAATAGCAGGTATGATCATGTTCATGATGGTATGTATGTATGTATATATAATGTATGTAAATGTTATTATTATTATTACAATTTTTATTGATCATACAATGGTAATATCGCCAATAATAATCTTTGTGACAATAAAGAGTAATAAAGAGTCTGTGACACTTTTGTCCCCTACAAGAGTAAGTAGTGTGGTGTACCATGGTAAAACAGTAAGGTATAGTGTAGCATGGTTAAAATATGGTAAAGTATCATACACAACTACTACTACTATAGACTATTACTAAGTATAATACATAAATAAATAATAAGAAGTAGTTGTAGACGATTACTACAACAATTCCTCCACATCCTATATTCTTATGATTATAACTTTCAAAATACAGTAGGACATTGTGCAATAAAGTAAACATAGTGTGATTTGCATTCCAAAACAAAAAAGACAATTTGAAGATAATCTCCTGATGAAGCAAAAATGTCATTTCTGTGTCTTAAATACATTCATAGTGTAAATGTTTCAGACACAGAATGGTGACTGATAACATCTGATTAAATGCAAACAGTAAATCAGTTAAAGTGACAGTAGTGAAGTGCTTATTTTAATGCGAGGTATGGCGCAGATCTTGAATGGTTTTGGTCCTCGTGTGATTCCTATGACAAACTCCATGGTGAGCTCCACCCCCTCAGGAGCGCAGAAGGTGAACCTCTGGAGAAAGGAGGTGAAGAACAGGAAGAGCTCCATCCGGGCCAGCTGCTCTCCTGGACACGCCCTCTTCCCTGAAAGAACAACAACCTTATCAACAGGAAAGGTACAGTGCCTTTCTATTATATTATACTATAATGTTTTTGTGATGCAATTTTCTTGGTAATTCTAAAATGTTACTAAAAAATAAAATACATTACCTATTGAGAAGGGAATGAAATTGTCCCTTTTCACAAACTTGCCCTCCTTGTCCAGGAAGTGTTCTGGATTGAACCGATCAGCCGTCTGATACTCGCTCTTGTCATACAGTATTGGCATCAGCATTGGCAGTACAATCACTCCCTGCAGGAGGTAGAGAAACAGTTTAACCCGAGAAACACACTCCAGGACACAGAAAAAAGCATTGTCCCATAATGGACCATGGAGGAGACCAGCCAATCAGTACATGTGTGCTCAGGTCACAAATCTCATGTGTTAATCAGAGAAGGTCAGGGTTTACAATGTGAGCAAAACGATTTAGCATCACATCAATGACTGCCGCCCCCTTCCCCCATGAAAGAGTAGTCCTGTTGAGTCTTGCACTTCTGCCTTGACAGTGAATGATCAGTTGAGTGCAGAAAGATCTTAATCTAAATGTTTTTTATGCTCTCTACCCAATGCGTCTGGACATGAAAATACAATCCTGTGAAGTTTGTTTCCTTGCTGTGAATATTTTGGGCTACATATTCAAGGATTCATAAAAATGCCTGTTAGATTGAAGAGCTGTGCCAAATGACTGCCGAAGGTTAGAAAAACAACAACTTAAAAAGCACTCTCTATCTCAAATACTCACCTTGGGAATATCGTATCCAGCTATGGTGGTGTCGTAGTGGGAGACCCTGGGGGGAGTGATAGGGAGTATGTTGGCACATCTCTGAATTTCGTGGATCACGGCGTAGGTGTAGGGCATGCTGGGCCTGTCATCCATGGAGGGCTGGTGTTCCTGTCTGATCACTCGGTCTATCTCGTCCTGCACCTTCTCTGTGAGGATAGAGGACTCACAGTTACAATTCACACCTTTGAAGGTATTTGTTGACAAGCTAAGAAGCTGACGGAGTAGGAATGGGGGAAACAAATAAAACTTCAATGTAATCAGTTTCATGTTGAAGGCATTTCCTTTTCGGCCATTCAGTTAATTTCAGTCATCAAAATCAGATGGAATAACAAAAAAGTACCTGGAGACTCAATGTTATATTTTGCAGAGAACCTACCTTGTATTTCAGGATGTTTGACCATGTACAGAAGACCCCAGAGCAGAGTTTTGGATAGAGTGTCGGTTCCAGCGGCAAATAAATCTATCACACAGTAAAGAAGATTCTCCTCATTGAATCCAGAGGAGTCGTCTTTACACTAAGGATGAAAGATTAAAGACATTATATATATATATATATATATATATTTATATATGTGTGTGTGTGTGTGTTTGCATAGATGGAGATTGTGATGGTGATTATATTTTTTAATTAATTCAAAAAGGAGTGCAGAGCCTTGATTTATCCGAACAGGCTGCCTCCATGTGGAGTACATTTGAACGGATGGACAGATGGAGTTAAAATTTACTTTTCTTGCCTTTCCAGTACAACCTGAACAATACTCCATTCCACAGAGAAACCCGAAACGACCTACCCTGCTGCTTAACGATTGTCACAAAACACCTTTTTAAAACACTCTTTAATTAAACTATTTTGTGCACGTTATACACAAAGGCACAGTCGGTCCTTGCAACTGATACTCTATAATTGTGGCACATTGCATTGTGTATTTTCCCCTATCTAATTATAGCTTATTTTAGATTTTTTTAGTTTGATTGTATTCTGTATTTTCCTTATACCCCTCTATGGTACATCCTTGTTGAAGCCACGCACGGTATTAGGACACTGTGTTACCTTTTCAATTTCCTCAAGGTAGCAGTCAATATAGTCTCTGGGCTCGGATGGATTCCAGTCCTCCTTGTGTTTCTGCACCTCGTCTTCAATAAACCGTATGATTTTCTTACTCGTTGAAAAGGTTGACTGGTGTCTCCCGGGTAAAAGGCTCATTAAACGCGGGAACATGTTGTACAACTGCAGAAAAAGATGGCGATAAGCAGGTTTCCCACTTGGTTGATTTATCCTGAACTGGATGAGTCCAACTTCTTGCTGGACAAATTACAAACTCAAATGGACAGTTTTTAGAGTCAAATTCATTAATTTACATGTATAGTGAATCTGAGTGAAGCAGGAGTAACAGGACAGATGCCGTTATTAATACATTTTATTGTAACACTGTTCCTACCTGACCCCAAATTGTTACCGGCAGTTGGATGATTTCTTCAAAGTTCTTCAGCATCTCGAGAAAGTGTCCGTCGTCGTATTCAAACCTGTGCCCAAAAACCAGGGAGCAGATGATGTTCGACACTCCGTTGTGAAGTAAGTAGTGAGGATCAAAGGGTTTTCCTGCAAAATGACAAAACATTTTAGTTAACAAAGCCAAACCTATTATGACTGTCTGTTTACACATTTTAAATGTTTTTATCAAATTGTGGAAGCAAGGTAACACTGTGGGAAAACAAATGACTGCTATTTTATCGCAGTAGACCTTTATTATGGAGAGTGGGTGAAGGTATTGATTTAATCCAGGTGTTCATCAGCACGATGTAGCTATTGTATGTGCTTGTTCATGGAAACAGAAATTGATATCTAAAGATGTATTATATGTAAAAAGGATATATAAAACAATATATAGCAATCTGATATTCATTTACATTTAAAAAAATCTTATTGGTACTAAAGGGGACAGAAATATACCACAAGGTCTCCAAAATATTAGATTTTTTTTGCCCCACCCTGCTCATTGTTGATAGCCTCATAGAGATGTCTGCTCTCCTCCAGTATGGACGTCTCCAGGGTCTTCTTCCCCACTCCAAAGTACTTCAAGGTGGACAGAGCAAACCGTCTCTGTTGCTTCCAGATGAGACCACTGGATGTAATCAAGCCTGAAAGAGGCAATAAACTTGAGTTATCCCCGCTACTGTAATGTAGCACCCTGGCACAGCGACTGTTGTCCAGAGATTTCCATCCCCATCCTATCTTTGCTACATCTTCCAAGAGAACAAACATGAGGAAGCACATTTCCCACTAGTGACCAGGCACATCTGAACAAATATGCTTTACATATTGATAAGCAGACATACAGTGCATACTCATATAGGCCACTCCGAATAAAGCAAAGTCGATGTAATTACCAAGGCCTTTGAACAGTCTTTCGATGATGGGGTATACCGGGCGATCCGTGAAGAAATCTCCTTTCTCAACAAAAACCTCTCTGATGGTCTTCGAGCCTGAGAGAAGCACAAGCCTCTGACCACCGATGGACATCTTTGCCACGTCCCCATACTGACCTAACAACTGCAAGAAAACACAAACCCTTACTTTGTTTTCAGTGTCTGGAGGCTGACTCAGACAAAAGAGCTTCTCACTGAGAACCCACCCGGTTCAGTGGGCAGGATCAGCGCTGCCACTGTGTGCTACAACACGACTCCTGCTACACACACACAACTGGTAGACTAAAGCCTGGTTTGAACTACAATAAGCATTTCATTACCTAAATCTGTTAAAAACTAAAAAAACAGGTTTAAGTGGGATTTCGATTTGTTTCTTTTAGAACGAATTATTTATGTTTCAAGTGCAAATTGTACTTTTTCCAACTTATATTGGGCAACTTGTGGACACAGTTTACCTTACAGAAAGAACCAGATGGGTCTTTGGGATTGATGCTTAAAGCACTTCCTAAAAAAGGTATAGCAAGGGGGCCAGGAGGGAAGTTTTTGGGAGGCCGATCCCTGATGATCTTCACTACCAGCAGCACAGACAGCGTCAGCAGGAGCCCCTGGAAGTCCATCCACTGCCAAAGCCAATATGGGGACACGCCAGACAGATTCATTACAGTTTTCTAGACAAAGAACAAAGATCAAAACAAACAAACAAAAACAGCTAGGTTAATGCCAACCCGATATCACTTAAAGGTATTATACCTATACACACAACTATGAATCAGGCATCAAGGAGGTTAAAATGTGACATTAACTCTGCCCTTACGTTTACACAAGGACTGAGAACAATGTGTCCTTTGTACTCTCCAGGCTGCACGATGACTGTACAACATGAAGAATTGAGCAGAATATCATAAACAAATGTTAGTCTTTATACATACACTTGTATTATTGATAAATAAAACTGAATATCGAAGGGCGTTAGAATATACGAACAATACAAAGCCAAGTTACCGGTCAGCACAACATAACACAACAGAACCAAATTCCTAAGCTTGGTTTGCAATGCAGAAATATACAGATCTATTTATATTATATCCATCGGCTTGTCAATATGTAGATGCAGTAGTGTGGGGTAATGGTTAGGGCTCTGGACTCTGCAGCACAGGGTCATAGTTTCAATCCCAGGTGGGGGCACTGCTGCTGTACCCCTGAGTAATAATAATACACTGTTCCCTCACCTGTTTGTTCCTCTCCTTGGAGCTGTAGATGTTGTGGATTATCCCCTTGCAGACAACAATATGACTAGTGAGCAGCACCGCCTGGTTTTATACTCTGAAGACCTTGATGCCGTGATGCAGATGGGTTACAGAAGTTTAATTTTTTTGGAAACAAACCGTGGCAAGTGAGTGGAGTGTGACCATTCATTCTGGGGTTATTGTGACATTGCAGGTCAGCCGCAGCATATTGTGTCCACAGCCGTATTTCAGTGGAAGGCCACATTTTTCCAGAGAGCCGTATTCTGTGCACACAACGATAGTCATGCACATTTTCATCCATGCATAAGCTGATTTTGCTGTGTGACGACTTCCTGGAACAGAATAGACATGGTTATGGTCGGTGTTTTGCTTGAGGTTATATATTGTTCCTGATGAACAACCACACTGCAAAATCAGGTTGTTCCAGACCATAGCTCGAGCAAGTATACGAGCCAACGAGACACTAGGCCTTATTCATCAAAGTTTTAAAGGGCATTGTTTCTAACGGTCTATGCACAATTGTAAAAATGTTTGTGTTCCATCAAAGACGTGCTTCATTTTTCCAAGGACCGAGTGACGTTTGGTTTGTACTTGGAAAATGCCAGCTTTAATCTGGGCATGAAATCAGACGGAAACAGGCTTCCAACAAAAACATTTAGTAAAGTATACTGAAAATTGATACTTCTGATGAATAGAGTACCCTGTTCATAGTGACAGGCTACTAAAACAGAGGAATAAACAAAGTCCCACAGATTTAATGTCTCTGTTGGTCTATTTACCTATCCATCCTCATGTGAGTCTGTTTAGTTGACTACACTGACTTTATACACAAATATACCTACGATTTTATATAATTCTGTAATGTGTTGTGGATAGTGGTGAATGTAAAACACCTTGCTCATTATATATATTATTCGCTACTTTGTTTCTTTCAGTCACGTCAGTTTAGAATGGGTGGAACTGTTGTAGGCAGAAAAGACCAACATTAGACTTTTGCCCGGGATGGTATGCTAATTAGGTGACCCCTTTATTTGCATATTACTTTGCCAAGTTCAGCAAATACTGGACTTTGAAAGCAGTCTCCAGGCTGAAATAACCATTCATGTTTCTCTTGATGAGAAATGTTTATTTAGTGTCAGGTAACCAAACACAGGAATCCTTTTTGTCTCTACTTTATCGTATGAAAAATCAGACTTCATGTATCAGATTGTTTACAAAATACCCACCTGTAGCTAAGGCTATACGAACAGTCTTGAATGACTGCAATACAGTTGTGAGAGAGGTTAACATACATTTTTCAATCATTTAAAACAATCCCAAATCACATACCACACACACAGCATTCTTAAATACACAAACATTGTAAATGAGATGCATACACGATACACACACTTGCAGACCTAAGGTTACAACTCTTTAAGAAACTGCATCAACGGATCCAGAGCAACATTCCCTCCGGACTGAAAGCGGCGCAGGGCCTCGCTTATCTTCAGTGGGCTCAGGTTCAGGTTGAAAATGAGATTGTAGTTGTGCAGCAGGCGTTTTGCTTCGTCCTTCTCAAGGTAGCCTGGAAAACAATGGGGGATACTGTGACTCATGGGGGAGTTAAACCAGTTCTGTGGCCGATTATGCATTGCATGACTTTTAGGAAATACAGGTTTCTCCACTTTGCAATTTAATGCACATTATTACATCAGTTACGAGCCGTATCTCATGCAATGCCCTGCAGTAGTTGCGATCACTGCTCTCTCCTTTTCACAAGAGGAGGGGACTGTACTCCAGATGTTCTTGGCCTTCCTTCACCAGGGTAATTACAAAACAACATGGATTTTCCTGTTATAGACCCCTGGGTATGACTGAACCTAGGCAGCCCTGGGAAAGAGAAATATGTACTTTGAAACCTGGAATGCAGCCCAGCTGGACTACAGCCGTTTACTGGGAAAAGCAAGGAGGAGAATTTGTAGTTTGGAGGATGGGGAGCCTAACTTAGGGGCTGGTTCACAGGGCTCAGAAAAACAATTCACTTTTTTCCCCCATTTTACTGTAATGTCTCTCACACACAACACTTCACCAGTGCTTTGTTGTGTGTAGCGTGAGTGTCAGTCACAGGGGATCTTTATTTTTGTAACTGGAAGAATGCAATGAACCAGCGAACCTACAAGGCTAAGAACGGATGAGCAATCAGAGTAGTCCAATATAGTGCCCGTCTTTCAGTACCTGTGCTTTTGTAGTCATACATGTGCATGGCTTTCTCCATTCGCTGGAACCTCTGCAACCAAGTCTCGCTGTCGGGGGGGTAACCCGTGTCTCCCATGACTCGGTTACTGCCGGTGGATTTAGAAAACCTGTGGACCTGGGACCCCTTCTTACTGCCTTCGTGCAACACTTTCTCAGTCTGAAAATTAGAGCATAAAAAGAGAGAAAAAAATATACAAGAGAGGAACACATAATCCAAAAAGAGGGAGATGCTGTGGAGGCTAGTGGGACAGTTTAAGGCCTAGTCCCAAAGTAACAAAACGGATGCTCTAAAATCATATGGATCACATACGTGCGATTTAATCACACAAGGTCATACCCATGTTCCCCAGAATACACAATCTGATTCCTGACACTTTCAGATTCCTTCACCATCCGTTACAATTCAAGTTTGATTTTGTTTTATTCATGAGAACTAAGATGGACCGATGATAGAATGCAAACATTCAAACTCCACCAGTAATAATTGGAAACATGCAATCAATCAATGAATACAAGTATGGATTACAAGTTTCTTCCTTCTTTTTTGTTTCTTTCCTTCTTTCTATTCAGCTCTTATGCACAAAGCAACACAGAAAACAAACACTCACAGCAAGCAGACCATTGTTGTTCATGTCTGATTCGTGGAAACTGAGCTGCTCTCTGTTCCCATTTCCCTGCTGTGGTTGATGCGGCAATTTAGTATCTTCATGGTTTTCAAAAGTTCTAGGTTAAAAATAATAATATACAACTTTAGTATCAGGAACAGTTCTGCCCTCCCACTGCTGTTTCAAAGATATAGTCTTATCTCTGAAGAAAGAGTTCACATGACGAAGTACCTAAAAGTTTACTTTTACTATTCGGCTGTGTGTTTGTTTTCTTATTAACAGTGTGTGCTAAACTTTATATCTTTATTCATTCATTTTTTTTGCTCTTAATGTGTGAAGTGGCAATTTGTTTCTGAGTTTAAATGAACTGAATTGAATTGAATGATACTATAGGAAGGCCAAGTATGTTTCTTTAACCTGCACATCAGAAAATGTGAAAAACAATCACCGTAAAATGCCTGTTCCTTAGCTGAGGATCTGTATGAAATACCCACCCTGCTATGCCCGTTCTTTCATGGTCAAGAGGACCTGTG
Organism: Amia ocellicauda; assembly: GCF_036373705.1. Lineage (NCBI taxonomy): Eukaryota > Metazoa > Chordata > Actinopteri > Amiiformes > Amiidae > Amia > Amia ocellicauda. The sequence goes on along the minus strand of NC_089868.1, from coordinate 25,045,362 downwards.
TGTAACTCCGGTCCTTCAGTCTCTATGGCTCCACTGATGAAATCTAGGAGTTGTCTGTAATGCACCTGCAGGTGATATTTTAAGAGAGAGGACCGATTCACAAGCTGAAGAGCAATGAGAATGGCTCCACCTGCAACATGCCTGAGATTTACTGTAGGCAGCAAAAAAACAAACACATTTCCTTCTATTATTGTACATTTTCATATAAATCAAAATGCATTTATTTTTGCTTTTTCACAAGTGCAATCACATGATTCTTTTTCCCTACTATGGGAAGAGGCAGGATATAAGACCAGCGAATAGGGCCATCTCGCTGATGAACAACGTTACCTGCCCTGGATGGCTGGGGTCAGCAAAGGTTTGGAAAAGCAGCCTCAGCGTTGGCAACATAAGAGGAACGTCCTGTTGTAAGAAGACCAGGCTGAGCTGTGATTGGTGGATGGTCCCGGAGTAGGTATGGTCTAGCTCCCTCAGCTCCTCCCCAATGCTCTGCAGATCTACTGTTTTCCAGCCGTGCAGATCCTGTCTCACCACGGTGGCCAGTGGTCCCAGTTCTCGCAGCCCTCCTCCCTAATGGTGGACCACCAGAGTACATTTGCAGGGGGTGATATTGCACTGTGTTTTCTGCCATTTTTATCACTGTCGGTCCCTCCCTCCCCCCCGTGATTAGTTAAGCCTTTAAAAACAGTGCTCTTTATTTTTGAACACACACCAGTGCAAGGTGCTTAATTGTGAGCCTGTGTGATTTGAGTTGTTCCGAGCACCTGCACCGTGATCTCCCCCAACCCGGGCAGGGTCTCCTACCTGCCGATTGGTGGCGTGACCCTCCCAGGCCAGGTGTGAGCTGTTCCCGTGTGCCGCTGCATGCTGGCAGTGAATATAAGACAGTGTCTGATCCCCTGACGGCGCGGTGACACAGTTTACACCCCATCTGGCTGAAGCCTGCGGACCCCCCAATACACAGGGGTTTCCCCGAAATGAACACCAAGAGAAAGTTATTGCAGGTGAGTGAACTACATGATAGACAATAAAGCTCTGCAAATACTGTACTGGAGTCAATGTTTGTGTCACGTTGGAACAAATGTAATGTTCTGTTGCAATGGAGCGCACAGGCTGTTTCTATTTCTGTGCTAAATTGAGTTCCTTCTTGACTGATATCTTGTCCTGTGGCACCTACAAAGAGACTAGGGGAAACAAACTAAGATTTGGTGTATTCCAACCTGCTAGATTTACCTGCTTATCTGTCGTTCCTCTGGCACCCACAGGTTCATGTTGTGCGGGCGTTTGAATAGTCGCACCCTGTTTATCTGGGGGCTCCTTCTGAGTTTCCCTCTGGATGGATGGCATAGGGTCAGATATCAGCCTGATGTCTTTGGTCCTAGATGTGTGGGAAGAATGATTGTCCACTGTTTAAAGGCTGACCACATTTTAAAGACAGATGAACGGCTTTCACAGATTCTGCAGCATTATCTCAAACCAGAGAAAATGTTTCTTCCTCAAAGGGGAAACCAGAGAAATCCGAGTGGGAATCTTTCAAAGGAAGAAAGGGGACATAAAATACCAAACTAATGGAGAGAATTCAGCATCCAAATCTTAAACAGTGATTCTCAGTATCAGAAAAGTTGATTTGATGCACACTTTTACTACATCAGAAACTGGTTTTGATGAAGAATATTCCGAAAGTATCTCATACCAAACCAAAGAAAAATAGTGCTGTTTTCAATCGATACTAAGTGTACAGCTCGCTGATTTCTCATTATCCAACTACACTCACCTAAAGGATTATTAGGAACACCATACTAATACTGTGTTTGACCCCCTTTCGCCTTCAGAACTGCCTTAATTCTACGTGGCATTGATTCAACAAGGTGCTGAAAGCATTCTTTAGAAATGTTGGCCCATATTGATAGGATAGCATCTTGCAGTTGATGGAGATTTGTGGGATGCACATCCAGGGCACGAAGCTCCCGTTCCACCACATCCCAAAGATGCTCTATTGGGTTGAGATCTGGTGACTGTGGGGGCCAGTTTAGTACAGTGAACTCATTGTCATGTTCAAGAAACCAATTTGAAATGATTCGACCTTTGTGACATGGTGCATTATCCTGCTGGAAGTAGCCATCAGAGGATGGGTACATGGTGGTCATAAAGGGATGGACATGGTCAGAAACAATGTTCAGGTAGGCCGTGGCATTTAAACGATGCCCAATTGGCACTAAGGAGCCTAAAGTGTGCCAAGAAAACATCCCCCACACCATTACACCACCACCACCAGCCTGCACAGTGGTAACAAGGCATGATGGATCCATGTTCTCATTCTGTTTACGCCAAATTCTGACTCTACCATCTGAATGTCTCAACAGAAATCGAGACTCATCAGACCAGGCAACATTTTTCCAGTCTTCAACTGTCCAATTTTGGTGAGCTTGTGCAAATTGTAGCCTCTTTTTCCTATTTGTAGTGGAGATGAGTGGTACCCGGTGGGGTCTTCTGCTGTTGTAGCCCATCCGCCTCAAGGTTGTACGTGTTGTGGCTTCACAAATGCTTTGCTGCATACCTCGGTTGTAACGAGTGGTTATTTCAGTCAAAGTTGCTCTTCTATCAGCTTGAATCAGTCGGCCCATTCTCCTCTGACCTCTAGCATCAACAAGGCATTTTCGCCCACAGGACTGCCGCATACTGGATGTTTTTCCCTTTTCACACCATTCTTTGTAAACCCTAGAAATGGTTGTGTGTGAAAATCCCAGTAACTGAGCAGATTGTGAAATACTCAGACCGGCCCGTCTGGCACCAACAACCATTCCACGCTCAAAATTGCTTAAATCACCTTTCTTTCCCATTCAGACATTCAGTTTGGAGTTCAGGAGATTGTCTTGACCAGGACCACACCCCTAAATGCATTGAAGCAACTGCCATGTGATTGGTTGATTAGATAATTGCATTAATGAGAAATTGAACAGGTGTTCCTAATAATCCTTTAGGTGAGTGTATAGCGCATTGACCTCAGATGAGTCCACATGTTTCTAAAGGTGACTCATGGACATGTGAAATAAAAGTATATTATTCTGTTAGTTGGTTTAGTTTAATTTAGTTTAGTTTTTCAAATAAGCTTCAGAGGGGCCATCTGCGTTTGTCTATGATTCCCCACTGAATGGCTAGGTGTGTAGAAGGAATTTGAAATCAGTTCACAGGCCGCCAGCCAGCAAAATTATCATTTTGATGAGCGGCGTTCATCAATACTACGGTACTGCCAAGAGTAATGGGATATATTATTGAGATGTATATACTCCTCTGTTCAGTTACCATAATCACTGCTGCAGTCAATACAGTTATTGGTGGGCTTTCACTAAATAAAAAATGCATTTTGAAGCCCTTTATTTATCTATTGTCTGGTGCGCTGGCAACCGTACAATATAAAACACACTCCTAACATAAACTATGCCTTGAAAGCATAAACACAATGATGTATTGTCAGCTGTGAAAGAGACCAGCGCTCTTACACTGTGAACTAAAGCAGACTCGCCCTCAAATGCCGACTGAAGTGTTTAATTAATCAATCGATTGCCGACACATTCCCACCTCTCGCAGTGTGGGTGTCTGGGTCTGCCTTCCACTACCCGCCAAAACAGGCAAGCTCTGAACATGCCCGCACACGTCTCACTCACAGTGCCAGGCAATGCGGATCTCTTCCTGAATGGGAGAGACTTGCGTGTGAAGCGACTGCCACAGGCACACAGTAGGGAGGGAAGAGGTTAATCATTCCTCAAGTCTTCGTGCCACCGTGTCACGTCACCATTGTTTGGCGAAATGTCAGATAGCACCGGCAGTACATACCAGTTGAAACAGGGCCAGGCCTGTCACAGGAGGACTTATCTTTTCAGAGAATTGTCAACACTGCCCTCAAGAAAAGTGGGTGAGACGCCAATTATTTCGTCATCTTTGGAAATCATAACGCAAGGGAATGAAATCGAGGAAGGTGCACGTCCTCCCTCTCACCGTTCATTTCATCATCATAACTGTTATTGTTCTTTACAGAATCTTTTCAGACTTACTGCCTCGGCCGGTCAATGAAATACTTGATGTGTTTGCTTCCAACGATTTTCACCACTAATTCAGGGGTTGAATCGATTCCAGAAGGAGCACCGTCTGTGGACATCGTGTAAGAGCACGGTGTCCTAGAGGGGGAAGAACAAAAGCAAAAATCCTCAGTTCACTTCAACCTTTTATTTCTCTTCATCTTCACCTTCTCATTTATATATCTATTTATTTATTTTGTTCTTCAAATACATTTATTAAATATTGTATTTAATATAGGCAGACTGTGAACAGTTTAGAGGTTTCTGCACAGCCTCCACTGAGGTCAGGGTTACGTCAGATACAATGCCCCAGTGTAGTAATGCTGTTTTCCCTGGTGTGGCCTGATTACAGTTATATCCGATCCCTGCGGGGCCTCATCCCGTGAACGAATGGTTGATTATCTCTGAGGAGACGGAAAACAATCCTCTTCAGAGCAGTGCCAAAAAACACAACAGGTTTAAAACAGGAAACCAAAAATGCCTCCCTGAAGTTGTACTGTAAGAACTGGAACTGTTACAATACAGACAACTAAACAATACAATAGATTTATTTGGTATTTGTATGACATTTTCTGTTCACACTTATATACGGTAGAGAGCTTACATCTGACAGGAGAGCTTTTGGATGCAGCCAGACTCTATCTTGGTAAATAATTGATCTCTGGGTTATTATCTCCGTAAAACTGAGCTTGGTACCCATGGACATTATCTTTTTTTATTAGTTATCCTCATAAAGATGTGTATATATATATAATTTGAAATATTACAAGGCAAGTATATTTACATACATGTATTTATAGAGGAAAGTTGACACAACAAGCTCAGTTCATTTATACAACAATAACAAAAATGTGATATCCTCAACTCTCACGGCACACACATATCTCTCATTCTTTGCTTTACTTACATGCACCAGTGATCCGAACCCAGCAGTGGAATAGTACTCTACTAGTACTGTACTAGTACTCTACTAGTACTCTACGAGTACTAGTAGAACAGGCAGCAGCATCAGATAGTGTTTACCGGGTTCTGTGGAAACGTTTCTGTGAGGACGTGGAGGGACAATAATACCCCTGGATGATTTCCACAGTATCGAGCAGACCGTGCCTGTGCCCTCTGTGAGCACCATGGTTACCCTGAGTAAACCTGGCCCAGTGATTTACTCCGCCGGGATGTGGTGGCTTCCTCATTGTAGCTGTTTGTTTCCTGCCCAAGTATGTTTGTTAGAGCATTTAATTGACAGCCTGTTTATGGCTTTTTTTACAATGTAGTGTGGCAATATACTTTTACAGGATATTATAATTATAATAATACTGTTTTTAAACCAAGTATGCATATATTAACATATAACATAAATAGGAAAATACTACTACTCCCACCCCTTTTTTTTTTACAATTCTCTTGTGGTTTTGCAAATAATTTGAACAGCTGTGAAAAATATTTTGACCTTTTGGTCCACGAGCAAGAATTTCACTGTCTGTGTGACAGTTGATCATGTTTAAAATGTGTAGTGGAGACTGCCACCTTCTGTTTAAATGTCATAAATGCACTTCAGCTTACCCAGATATGATTGAGGACTTTCTCTGGTTTGTTTAGTTTTATTGCACAGCAGACTTTGAACCATCACAATCAGACACATGCCCATGTCTGCAGAGGGCACAGAGATCATATACAGCTCTGGAAAAAATTAAGAGACCACTCCAAGTTCAGAAATCTATGTTAAGTGGTCTCTTCTTTTTTTCCAGAGCTTTATGTTTAGGAACTGTTTCATAATCAATGGTAAAATGTTGATTTCTGTTGACGGTAAAATGCAGTGCTGTTCCTTAATCTAAACCATGTCTGTGGGGCCTGTCATTCCCAACAGTGAAATATCAGTACTGCAGTCTGGTCATGTGTCATGTGCACTCTTAATGGGGTGCAGGGTGGTTTAGGGTCATCCTGCCCTACAGAGAATGCGTGCAAACAGTTGCACTATTGTACATTAACATCAAATAGGATCACTGCCCTCAAACAGAAGTACGACTTTTTTGACTTTGGCACCAGTTTAAAATATAAAAGCTGCAAGTGAATTCCAGATACAAGCTGTTTAGTTGAAGATTTGTTGATATAAAATACACGTCCAGTATACTTGATTGTGGAGTGCAACTGCTAATACCAGTAATGAAAATCTTACGTAGAGGGAAAAGGCAACATGAGACAGAATTGCAAAGAAAAACAAAAAACACGTGTGAATGTTTCAGAGGTTTCATCTCTCCTGTAAAACCACAGTCTCCCGCAAGGGGGCAGTATAAACATACGTCAGAACGCAGAGGGAAAAGAAAAGCATTTATTGAACTGATAACATCGAATTTCATGTATATTTTTATAACTTCATATATTAATTGAAATCCGTTTTCATTATTTATTTATTTTTTGCTCTCGATAAGGAACCCCCAGGGCCATGTGCTACGCTGTGAATAGATAAAGGCGTTAATTAAGTCAATTACCTTAGAACACAGTTGTAGAGTCCGTCGGAACAAATTACATCAAGCCTGAAAATATCAAAATAGAGCCGCCCCGACATCAAGAAGATCATACAGATGTGCAGGTGTTGCAGCAGCTGTGTTGTTTTGTCAAATTATTTTTTCTCATGGAGGGTCTGCAGTTCTTTGACTGTCCAAGTACCTCATGGACCACCATCCCAACAGCTATCCTAAACACCTGTAACCCTAACTGGATCCATAACCAGAAACTCCGAGCCTAATCCTTGACCCCTACCCCTTCCATACAGGTGGTATGCAGATTGGCATGGATGTGAGCAAGATGGTGTTGATTTTTTTCAGCAGAAATCCTGTCACTGTGTGTCAGCAGGAATACTCTTTAAAATGGTGCTTGCTTTGGCTCTTTGTGGTATTATTATAATAGTTAATTAGGTGAGGTATTGAGAAAAACAACATTTTCAAAAATTATGGAAGTGCAGGAGTGATGGTTACATTTCCCTGGATGTGCGCCAGTGCGGAGAGAGAGACCAGGTGCAGGTAGTGCATCATTATAATACCAGTGCATTCAAAAGTAGAAGTTAATAATAATCTTTGAAAAATGCAGAGATTACAGTGCATTAAGTGCATCTGCGAAAGTCAAAAAGTGCATTTTATCCTCATGATTGAATAAATTAATCCGCAGGAAAATTAGGTCTGTGATTGTGCCACAGAAAGAGTCCGATCTTGGGTTATGTGTTAGATATTAGGCACTGAAATCTTCAGAGGGCTGGCCTGGTGCATCAGAGAGCCATGAAATCAGACTAAAATTAGATGCCTGTCCTCCAGCCTCCTAATCCCCGTTCTGAGCAGGGGAGATCTTAATGAAAATGGGCACCCCGGCCTACGAGAGGCAAACAACTTCTGAAGCCAGTGACAGGGTGTTGATGAATCGTGTCCTAATCCCCGGTCTCTACAATTCTCACTCGCACTTCTGAAAAGAATCGGCAGATCTCTTCTCGGCACGGGAGGATTGTCACTTCATTTTCTCCCTCTGTGCCCGGGCAAGATCGGTGATTAACGATAGCGAGGATTAACACACAATCAAGGACTGCATTAAGCGAGATGCCATCGACACACGATTTAAGCACCATGCACACAGTTAGATGTTAAAGAGCTTTTTTTTTTGAGCTACAGAGAAAGTTTGCCTCGTCTATGCCATGCTAAAATCGTATCACTGCGGAAATGCACGCATACTATATAATGTTTTTCTGACAGTGAGGGGGACTTAATGATACATGCTGCATGGCAAAGCTGTCCCGGACCTCACCTTGAGAGAGAAATAGTCTGTAGACAGCATGCAAGCTAGTTTGGGATTAAAGAGTGTGCCCCTGGGTACAGCAATCTCTTAAATGGTTTATAATTTGGGCCCTATGGTTGTGATCATTGGGCCTTGTGCTCGAATACCTCAGAATAGACTACCTCACAACCTTCTCCAGATTCCTTCCAGGTGTTCCCCAGGTATGAGGTATGATGGTCAACCTTTTATCATATTTTTCTTATTGTTCACTTGCAGCACAGGTCTGGTGCAGAAACAGCTCCCAGGCTTTGTGAAATCCCTGCTGGTCACTTGTGCTTGTGTAAGCGTCAGCCTCCCCTCTCCTGGTCCCCCGCCTGCCCTTGCAGCAGCTGTAGGTCACGGAGATGGATGAAGAGCAAATCTCAGCTCATCTGGGACTGTTGATTGTGTCAGTATCACCCCGGGGCGAGAGGTCCAGCGGGCTGTCTGTGTCGGGGGTGCGAGCCGCCGGAACGTCTCTCATCGCCTCGATATGTTAATTACATCTTCTGCACAAAACGCATATGCCCAATTTGTCAGATTATGCCTTGATCTCCTGAACTTCATTTATGCTGTCGGACACCCAGAAACGCAGGCTGATGCCTAATTGATCAGCCACCCAATTAACCACACAGAACAAGGGGGTGGAGGGTGGTAAGTGAGAGCTGCAGAACTGAAGCTTCGTTCTGAGTGCCACCTTACAGAATCATTAATTCACCGGTTGCAGGCCCTGATCAGGTTTGCACCGGGCCGATAATGGATGTAAAAGTCAAGGGAACATATGCATTTCACCCTTACATCAATTCTGCCCTCATTCAGGAATACTCTCCACAATTGCATCTACCAAAAAAAGAAAAGCCAAGCACTCCAGTCTATGTAATTGTAAACGGCAGAATATCTTTCTTTCCAGGGTGCTTGTCAGGAACGAGGCAAAATGCTATGGAGACAGATGGAAAAATGATTAATTTGACTATGTAATGGGTTATCTTTCACTCATTAACCTCTGTCACTTTACAAATGATATATGCACATTTAAATAGGCAGGTACCATTGTGGGGAACAGTAAATCACCTGGCAGATTGAGGGGAAGCAAGCATTGATCACACAGGCAGGTCCTGAATTCATACAAATCCTACAGGTGCAATAAGAGACTGTCGGAGATTGGATAAGCTCTGGAAAAGTGCAAATCATCCATTTTTCAGCAAGGAATAAAAAATTCACAGACGTTTATGTCTATCCGTGAAAAAGCCATGTATGTAGTTTGCAGATCTATGCAAAAACAGATTCCTGTGTTGTATTGAAAGGATACAATACAATGCATATTAATATACAAACAAAAGGTATGACTGGGAAATTAATGAACAAACATGTAATTGTATTTCTTAGGCTCTATAATACAGTGGATCCCAGTGCCATCCTCGTCTTTGACTACTGTACTGAATATTTTTCATTGTTGCATAACTACGTTGCTTTTCCAAAGCTTGTAATGGGCAAATATGAAACATGTTACTGCTTTTAAACATTACGTGAATTTGTTTTACTGTTCACAGCCAGGAAACAAGATTTTGTGGCTTTTTGTGTGTGTGTGTGTGTGTGTGTGAGTGTGTGTGTGTGTGTGTGTGTGTGTGTGAGTGTGTGTGTGTGTGTGTGTGAGTGTGTGTGTGTGTGTGTGTGTGTCTTAGACAAGAGCTTTTAACATGTGTAGGTGAGACATGTTTCTTTTGAAGTGCTTTCAGTCACCTTTCGGCTACAGTCTGCAGAAAGCAGGTGCACAGCGGAGGTGCAAACAGGTTTTCAGGGTTGTATATAGGATCCATCTCGGCTGGTTCAGAGCCTGCTCCCCAACTGTTAGATTTAATCCAACACTATATATCAAAAAAGGTAACATTTTCTTTCCCCTATAGAAGATAGTGTATTCATGTTTTGTAATTGCTAGATAAAACTACAGGGACCTGTCTCTGATTAGCATATTGCCACTGGCTGTGCAAAGAATACACTGAGGTCCAGAGGTACAGCTGTACTGAAACGGTTATGTTCACTGACAGAACCAGGCCTGACAGTGCGGTGGCTGTGGGTCACATCCTGACATGCATGACCGAGAAGCATCGTAGCTTTCAGGCTTTGACTAATATGTAGAGAGTGTTCTTGTTTAAAAATAAATAAATAGTGCGAATGATAATTCTTTTCATATTTTTACAGTCCCCTGACAGCCACAATCATTTTCATACAAAAGCACAGCTGATTTCCCCTGGGAAGAAACAATGCATTGACAGGCTTCCCTAATTAAATATTGTGTAGTAGTGGAATAACACTTCACAACACACTGAACTGAGAGAGGAGGGTCGCTTTGTGGGCTGGGTGTGTGCAGGGTTTGCACAGTCCCTTATGTGCCGTGTACCCATGTGAGGTGCCAACCAGGAAGTGTCTGCAGAAATCACTTGGCTGTCGCTGCTCGGCTCTCTGTGCAGAAGACAACTCTGCACTCCTTCCCAGACAGCAATGTCTACTGCATGTGTGTCTGGGTGAAGTCTTATTGCGTGGGATCATATCAGCATCCTATCAGTAAGAAAAAAAGGCAATGACAACAAAATAGGAAATTACACGCTGGGCTTCTTGTCTCTCTGTCGGTTTTCCATTATCTGTTCTATGGGGTGTGAAATGCCAATGCACAACACTGAGCTTGAAAAAATGTATCACATCCAATAGGAGAAAAACAAATAATCGAAAGAAGGAAATAAATAAATCAAACCAACCAAACAAATCCAAAGTGAAGTAAACATGAGACTGTAGCAGGTCTCCTGAGAAATAAACCACAGCTACTATTTGTCCTTTGAATGAAAGATCAGCGCTCAAGTCTCTGGATTTTAAACTTTATTTTTATCAACTTTGATTTCTCTGAATGGGAAACGAACAATCAGGCGCCAGGCAGGAAATCCAGATTGTAAGTCACCGGGCTCTGTTATAGATGATGCTTTTCCATCAAGCGAATGTCACAGCCGCTCAGAGAGTGCGGGCCCCTCGGGGACACCCTGAGCAAGGAGTCAGCTCCCATTCGCTCCGGCCCTCTCTTAAAATGCAAATTGCTTTTCCTGACCCGTTCTGTGGAGACGCAGACCTGCGGTGTTCAAAGTGACCTGCTTTTAAAAAGGACCAGCTGACACAAAAGCCCGACTGGCTGATTCTACTCCACGATACCACCCTCCTCGACTGCCTTCCATCAACCACAAAAACAAGCACACAAAAAAAGAGAAAAGAGAGAAGAGACGGGCTGTTTAGAAAGAATTGTTCTGATCTGAAAAGACGCTGCGCATCTGCTCTGAATGCATTCAATTCATTTTGTTCAGTCTCTTTTTCTCCTTTCGCATCGTGCCAATCTCTATGAAAAATTTGCCTCATAAGGCTAAGTGATAAAAGGAGGGATAATTTATGTAAAATATACCTTATACTGTATGAGGACGGCACATTCATGCTCTGAATCACAAATGCCAAGGCTTTCTCTCCTTTTTTTGTAGGAGTCGGAAAGAATAGAATGAGAAATACTTTCCTATCAGAGCCCTTTCAGACCCCGAACAGAGCAGGGCCACCAGGGAACGTGTTTTGGGATATTTCATTTTCTGTATTTGCCTAGGCTTTGTGATTGGTAGTGAATACATTGATTTGACCCTCAGTGCAGAGTTTCTGCTTTGAAAAGTCAGACCATTTGCAGTAATATACAGAACGGCACATAAACGGTCCTGGAAGTTCACCAGCTTTGATCCGAAACTTGAGTCGAAAACCTCATATAAAAGATCTTCCTATAGTCAATATTTGCAGGGCAAACCAAACATATCTTCACCTAGAGCAGGTCCGCAAAGCAAGCAGACGCCATGAGGTCTTTCACAGTACTTGACACTGTTGGAAACCGTTCTGGGTCAGCCGGCACACTGTGCATATCTGAACTTAGTCATAAGCCACATTTCGGGGTATTGTTGTTATTATTGTTTTAGAAAGACTCATGGGAGCAATTGAACTTTGAGTTGCCGAAGTTATGCTTCATTGCTCTGAGCCGTTTATATAAGTATCCCTATTCATTCCCGGCTAATCACGTCAGCTACACTTTGGGAACTGTGTTTCATTACTGGATAATTCCAACTTTATTACCAACTTGGACGTGAGAGCAGCGATAAAGAGGGTTAAGTGTAACGGGGTTTGACTTCTTAAAAGTCTCATTACACAGTGTATAGCTCATACAGAGACAGTTACTGCTCTAAAGCAGGATAGGTGCTGCACTCTTCTTTTCGACTTCATAACTTTAATGTATGCAAATCAAGTCTGAAGAGTAATCCTATAATACCACTGCAGCTTTTTATTTTTATAAGGTTGAAGGGTATGTTTAAAACTGGATGAAAAAGCCCCAAAAAATTCTAAAAGCTAATACTTTATAAAATTGGGAATTACTTTTAAGTACCCATGTTTATGGCTGCAGTCCATTACTGATCATCTGAGGGAAGAGTGGGAGCAGAAACCCACAGAAGAACTCGTGTGAATTTACTAGAAAGACAAATGAGAAACTCAATTCAATGCGACGAAGGAGCAGAATCACATGAAGAAGAATGTGCCGACATTTTAAATCTGAAAGATAGATAAACAGCGATTGTGTGGGTCCTGAATCTGTTCATCCCAGACGACACAGAACATAATTGGGAAAAATAGGTCTATATGCTGATGAAGCTGAAGAAGAACATCAAACACTCTTTTTTCCTTTTTGTTCAGAATACATTTCCTGCAAAAGACAAGTCATAAATAAGGAGCAATGTCTAACTATAAAATGGTGAGGGTGTGTTTTTTAAGTAAACCTATACGCAGTACCAGTGCGGTGAAATCAAAGGCAGGCAATGGAAAAATAACGTCACTTCTATAAGAGGTTTTCTAGCCTTAGAAGTTAATCACACACATGTTTCTATTGTTCTGCAGACAGAAGGGGTTAATGCACAATGAACTTTAATCATTACCAGCGTAAGAAATTATTTGGCAAATCACCGTTCACCAGCCCTTCTGCCTGTGAAAAAGCCCATATGTTTACTGTCTACCTGCATGATTATTTAGCAGCTGACAGACACCTTGGCTTGCCGCTCACCATGAAGTGCAAACAGGATACAAACGGACTCCTAACGGGCAGGTCTTCGCCTCGGCACCGTGACTGACCGCTCCGCCGTGCTGCAAGGCCGACCAGGGGGAAAGGTTAACAAGGATATTACTCCTCTGGAAGAGACAGACTTGAGACTTGACTCATTTTGCGAGGCATTTCCCTTAACGGAACTTAACTACATATGCTAGCAAGGCAAATGTTAGAATATTAATTACATGCTTAGTATGCCGGTGTCATATGTTTTTTTATTAGTATTCCATCAATCCAATGAGCCGTGGCAGGTCCAGATGCCTTGTCTTGTGCTCCCACACACATCAGGGTTTTTCTTGTCTAATCTGGAAAAAGTAAATCATTTCATTGCTAAACTCTACCGCGGTATTTTCTAACCTGTTCCTTTCAACACCAGAGGTCTGTCTGGGGCAAAACAACATATTCAGATGTTCGTGCCATGCTTGTGCTACTTTTGACTTAAATGAAATGGATCTTATTACACAAGCATGTCAGTGCTCTGCCTGTTTCCATCTCCGTTAATCACAGAGCCTTGACCTTTGGGGGTGTACGACCACCCCTGGCAGCTCAGTGTGAGATTTACCTTGGAGTCCTGGTTACCGTGTAGCATGTTTGGTCTCCCCATTGTCCTGCTATTTTCCTCATGTGATCCTGGGATTATGTTGCTCAGGTGCAATACAATCTTTACTGCTAGATATCAGTAATTAAATGAAATGTTATTTTAAATACATAAGCCTACTTAAAAAAAAACATGTTGCAGTTTTGTAGATATTAAATCCCAGCAAGTATATTATTGTTATTATTTTCTTGGCAGGCGCCCTATCCAGGGAATATATTGATGATGCTTAAAACAAGACTTAAAATAATGTCCCCTGGGCATATCTTATAATGCCTTATATGTGTCTTGTGTGAACTGTAAGTCTGAAAAAGAATCAGGAAAAGGAAAAGATCATCTACCAAGATAATGATTAAATAATAATAATAATGATAAGAAGAAAAAGAAGAAGAAGAAGAAGAAGAAGAAGAAGAAGAAGAAGGAGATTTGGTAAAACCAGAGGCTGGCAGTGAAAGCGGTGGCACCCAGAGGCTCAGAAAAACTTTCAAAAGCCTGCAGACCAGTGATGTAGACTTCCCCCCGGTGAGTGAAGGAGCAGTGCGTGCGGCGCTCCTCGATGTCACTGTCCCGTCAGCTGCCTGTCAGTTCCACTTGTGGTCGTGCCGTTTACGTCTGGGACCCTGCCGTCAGCTCCCCCCTGCTGGCTCTGTCACCGCCACGCGCCGTCACTCCGTCACAGACTGTCTCTTGCAGGAAACGTCTCACTATACGAGCTGGGGGAGAGAAAGGAAGAGACCGTCCGACGGGAAATCTTTTTGTCAAAAACCTACATTTGCTTGAACACACAAGAGAGACACAGAAAGCACACAATGTCCCCAGCAACGCAGTACGCTGCTGTGGAAAGGAAGTTAATAGGGAAGGAAGTAAACGCTGAGCCCAATCATCATGATTCACACTCTCCAAGTTTGATTCTCGTCACAGGATCTGGATAGACCTGTAATTGTAATATCGAACCTCTGACACTTCACAGAGCTCACAGATTTTGTGAAAGCTGTGAAAGGGGACCTTCAGCACTAGACCAAGCCTTCAGATATAATCCTCTTGTTTGTCCCCCTTCCAGAAACGACGTGGACGATTCCTAGGCTGACTCTGTGCTGCTGAGTAAGATGATGGGCCTGTATGTTCTTGCATTTCAGAAAATACCGTTTATATATCAAGTAGTTTTCAAATTGATGTTGCGGTTGGGCCCTGAGCATGTTCTGTGAGTTGTGAGAGTGTTACAGCCCGGCGAGTCTAACTGCCTAACTGCTCCTAATCCTTAATTGCATCAGGAAGGATGAACTGCGAACAGGATATAGAGAAGAGTGCTGACGCAGGGATGGCAGAAGGGGCATAAGGGGGGATGGGGGCAGATTGGGATTAGGAGACATCGAACTTCCACAGACCTTCCCTGGCAGAGGACTCCAAGGTTTACATGATTCATGAGAGAGAGAGTGAAATATTTGATCTAGGATGGCCACCCCACAATCAGACTCATCTCTTGTTGTAGTTGTTGTTTTATCCATTTCCTGCTTTGCTGAGGAATACTTAACGCAGCAAAGATAAATTACCATCATATTTATTTGCATGTAAAACACTGGCAAATGCCAATTCAATTATGAAATATGTTTATTTTGGGGGGTGTATTTTTATTGAAATACATATTTGGAAAGAAACACAAAAGTTAAAAAAAGAGATGTAATTTGAGCTTCAATATATTCATTTTACTTTTTTTTATGTAAAGCAGGCTGAATGTCACTAAATGAAATGGCATTATAATAACAGAGGGGAACAAAATAGCATGCTTAATCCCAAAGATAAAATCTGATGCTTTTAAATTTGTGGCTGCATTTCAGCCTGTTATTTAACCAGTTGAAAATCTGTTGTGAACTCATTCCCCTCCTGTTTTCACGGACAGAGCTCTTCGGGAGTGAGATGAGGCCAATTGCACTCTCATGGGCACCCACAGACTCCCCGGGCTGCTGTCAGATGGTATCATCTAGTCAAGGACCCTGTATTGCCAAAGCCCTGGGTTTCTGACGGTCCCGTCCTTGTTGCAGACGGTGTACTATACAGGAACAGATAGCGATCAGGAGGAAGATTGAGGAAATCTCCCTGGCTGATAGGAAGTGGGGCCTGCAGATGATGTTGGCTGATAGGCAGAAGCTGGGTTTGAGGTGTAAGGAGATACACTGAGGCTCTTAATTAGCGTGGAGACAGAATTGGAGGTGGGGTAATAAAGCTGAGTTGAAGAGTATATGGAGAAATTAAGGCATAGAATCAGAATCAAGATAAACTGGTTACAAATAAAAGCTTAAATGTGAAACTGAGCACAAAGAAACACAGAGTGAAGGGACCTGTGGCATCTGACAGCCAGTTGATATTATTTTTTTAGTACACTTACTTTTAAACAGCAGGTCATTATTTGTTCTCTCTCTCTCTCTCTCTCTCTCTCTCTCTCTCTCTCTCTCTCTATGATGTGTTCCAGTGTAGTGGAATTTATTTCCCTGCTGGGAGGAGAGGGGGGCTATCAGGCAGGGGTCGGGCTGAGCGCGGTGATAAGGCTGTCATCAGATTTGCGCGGAGAGATTACTCCTTTTGACATTATTAGCCAAATGCCTCTCTCCACTGTCAGATAGAGTAACCTGCCTGGTTTTCTTCTCGGAAATGAAAATCAGAGACAATTTCGCTCCTGAGCAGAGCGCAGGGTGAGGGAACGTGTGGAGGAGCGGCAAATGTTGTGAAGTATAGAAAATGTTTTTAGCTTCGAATGGTTTGCTCTGTGACGATTACAGTTAGGCACTGTTGCTTTAGGAAGCAAGACTTATGCATGGAAGGTGGGGAGGAGGTCGGAGTTCAAAGGAGATATTCGTAGGTGGGCTTCTGTATGTATTATGTTTCTTATTTCGATGTGTTCAAGGACTTGGTTCATGAATGAAGGTTTAATAAAGAAGTTGGAACAGTTAAATTACAACATGCTCATATCGTCTGCATTAGTTAGGTCACTAAATAATTCACAGATAAGATTGCAACATAAGGTGGAGAATGCGGGCATTTTAGGAAAATCCTCTTCGAAATCCAACCTCCTCACCACCTTCCAAGCTTAAGTCTTGCTTCCTAAAGCAACAGTGCCTAACTGTAATCCTCACACAGCAAACCATTCAAAGGTAAATACATTTTCTATACTCCACAATATGCCCACCCGCAGTCTCAGGCCATCTCCCTCTGCAGAGTGACTGATAGCCCGACCATTACAAACACCGATCACAAGCACACACACTTCTGCCTTCCTAGTTTTAAAAGAGAACAAGTAAGCTATTTGTGACAAATAATAATACGATACTCCGCGAATCTGATGAGGATGTAAACCCAGCCACGATTGGCTCCAAATATAAATTAGGTTCAATTTCCCTACCAACGTTGTGAATTCAGTGGGGTGAAATGTATAAAAAGGATTAGAAGATTAACTATAATTTAAAGTGTGAAGATAACAGTATTTTTTGCATGCTATACTACTAGATTTGTATTATTTGTATGTTACTTTTCAGGTTAATATCTTATAGTTTGTAATGGAAAGTAGTAAACAATAGTAGTAATAGTATAATTTAGGTTAGGAGTAGTATGCGTCAATAGTAGTATATAAAAGTAAGCAGGTTAGTAGTATAATAGGAAGTATGTTCATGATAGTAGGTGAGTTACTATAAGTATATGTAAGTATTTATGCACTGTCACTCTTTTTTTACTCATTGGGGGAATGGTGTACCATGGTAAAAATATGGTATAATCAGGGGAAAATTGTGGTAAACATGGACAAATCATGGGAAAATCATGGGAAAAACTTGGTGAAACAAATTGGTAAAAATCGATCAAACCGTTGTAAACCGTGATTTTACACACACACACACAAATGCAAACGCACGCATATGTGTGTGTTTCTCTCTCATCAATATTTTGTGTTTCAGATTGAATGTGTTACTCAGCAGGTTACTTATATAGCCCCTACATAAATAAATCATGGATTTTCCGTATTCTGGTTTCCTGTATTAAAAATTATGTCACACTGGATAATCTGATTTTCCACATTCCTATCCACACAATAATTAAAAATTTAAATGTCAGTAGCGAATGCCTAATGCAAGAGAACACCAGGAGACAGGCTTTCGGAGGAGGACTGGGCTGTCGTTTCCGCAGAGCCGAGCGTTCTCTGAGCTAAATATATTAATGGGGGTTGGTTACTACATGAAGTTTCTCGAGTTGTTTCACAGAACCTCTAGAACATGCCCGCTCTCTCACCGCTAGGGTTCGGAATCACAGTGCACTTATGTCTCGGCCCTGTGAATAGCATTCAGTCTTTTCAGAAACAATGGTTTTCTCTCGCAATAGACAGCCTTATAAATATAAGTTACCACAGTAATTAATGTAGAGCAGCCATGATCCAGTATACACCACCAGTGTACTGAACTGAACAATAATATCTTGGGCACCTTAAACAATTTTAATAAAGAAAAAATAAATTAAAAAAAATCTAAAACAAAATATCTTGGTTATATCAATTTGCTTTCTGAGTGAGAAATCTTTGTCCTCAGAGAAGCTTGTTTTGTAATGAAGCAATCATCCAAGGGATATAGTCCCTGGCTCTGATATGAGGTCTAATCAAGATCTAACACAGAAATGAAAAACCAAAAAAAATGACCTACAGGTGACCTAAGACAACATTTATGAGCAAATTGTCAGTTCTGGCTGAAAGCACATCTTATTGTTTAAAAAACAAACAGAACAGGTGGCATTACTGTATCATGTTTATATCACTTCAAAATATGTGCTGTAAATCTTGGAGGATGTGAGTGTGTGTGTGTTGCCACAGCAATTCAGTGTGGTTTTAAAACCTATAAATTATGTATGATGAATCAACCAAGCCCGCTCTCGCTGCGGCATTAAGACTGTCCTTTGAGCTGTTTTCGGTGGTGTGAAAGTTCCTAATTAAAGAGTTTGATTGAAGTTGTAATCCAATATGAGGACAAGCCAAATTGTGGGTATTTAATTAGCCAGCTGCCCTACCATTGCTAAAGCACTTCTTTTCCCAAGACACACAATCTTCCTAATCTACTTAAAGCAAGATCCGTGAGCTGTGATACATAGATATCTGAAAATCTACGTGTTGGATGAGCAATATGTGAATCGCATATTGTATGTTGTATTATATATATATATATATATATATATATATATATATATTTTATCAAGATAAAAGGTGATGTTTAATGTCTGAAAGATATACTGTATTTTAGGGGCTCATTAATAGCTCTGCACAAAGTACATTTCCCTGCATAATAATAGTCTTAACAAACCGTACATGCCAGTGAAATACAAAAGACTTCAGTGTGGTTATTTATTTTGTGGATGGTGCATTTTTTTCCCCCTTGTTATTAAAACCATATAAACAAAGAGCAAGCTTATGAATTAAATAAAGATGATGAAGAAGAAATGTAACACCAAAGCTAGGATGAGAGGCAATAGCCACTGCAGTTTGACAGCATATAACTTCATAATCCTGTCAAGTCCAGATGACAACAGCAATTAGCAAACTCCCCGTGACCTCATCTCCCTATCCTGGTCTAATTAAGGCTGATCTCGGGAGAGTTTTTAGCACAAAGGTCTCAGCCCGTGATCAGCAGGACACCAGTTCCTTCCTGCTGCCTGTATTAGATTAAACAGTGCTAATCACTGCCTTGAATAGAGAGCTAACTGCTTGGACTGTTACTTAAATAAACTGAGGTGTGCTGGTGAGTGGTGAACCTGTAGGGACACTTTCCCACCATGATGCTCAGAGACCATACAGCCGATGAGCCAGAGCCAAAATCATACAGAACACAGAAGCATCTGTAAGCGAATATGAATGAATATAAATTAGATACCATGAGTCCATTGATGAATCTATGTATTTGAATGTGTGCGTTACATAATGGACTGGCCTTAATGATTGGGGCAGTGCTTTGATGGATGGATGGACGCAGGACCATGTTGACCACATAGAGTGTACAACACAAAACCACTGTGCTGTTTACTCAGCTTCATTACATTACATTAATTAATTACTAGACATGTGGAGACCTCAATGGGTCTATGCTTTACCATTAACCTGCCAATTTCTCGAGGGGGGCTGGGGGCTGCGGAGTCCTCGAGGGCAGAGCAAGAGGGATGAATCTGACATACAGAAGAACTGGGACAATTTCATACTTTTTCCATTTCTGATGGGGACACAAAGAACTCAAAAGGCTCAAATCCCAGTTTTACCGGCACGTCTGGTACTCCTACGCATTGCGTATGGGCAGTCATGGTACTCAACTAAAGGAGTGTCTTTGATGCAGAGCCGAGGGAGGTTTGTCCATGTGCTTTGGGTAAATCGGTGTATTCAGTGTCACTCTTCCTCTAACTTGAGGGCCACTTAAAAGACCCTTCTGACTAATTTCTGAACCTGGGAGCAGTCAAGGAGCTCAGAGTAGCTCTTCTGTTGTGACGTGAGACTGCTCTGCTTGTGGACTATTACAACATGAGTAGTTCTCTCCCACACGACACATTAAACCACAGCATTGCACTTTGCTGTCCGTGTGCAATAACACACACTTTCACCGCCGAACGGTCTCATCCCGAGGGGCACGAGGTCTGGAGCTGGGGAAGCGCGCTGTGCTTGGCAAAGCAGATAGCAGGTCCTGACACGTGCCAGTTTTGTAGCTATCCCCTCGGGGCCCCACCAGACTGAACACACCACAGCACACTAACTGGTTTAATTTACAACAAATAATTAATTTTTTGCATACACAGTTATATGACTGTCTCCGGGGAGCAGCGGCGACTCCGATCCCCCGACAAGGAGAGAAGATTCTGCAGCCCGGAGCGCATCTCCAGCACGAAATTAAAATCCACTCGCAACCTGGTGTGATAGCAGTTATATTTCGCTGTGGGGAATTGAATCGTTATTACCTTGGCTACTTGAGAAACATGTTTAAAGGGTAACTGGTTTTAATTAAAATAATTTTCCAGCTCTACCTTTTATGTTGCACATCTACTTGCTTATCTCTTAAAAGAAAAGAAAGGGAGGTTGGGGGGGAGGTGACTGTAATTTCAGGCAAGACAATTTTGTTACAAACTGTTACTGATTATATTATATAACACGGACTGTCTCACTGAGTGTTGGTCGCCTGCATCTAAACACAAGAATTAACTTTAAATGAAAATGAATTTGCAAGTGTTTGATTTGTATTATAAAGTGCTGAGCTCTCCTTTCCCAGAGAACCCCCCCCCCCCTTGTTAGTGTCTGATCTGTATTGTCCGAGAGCATCAATATTATTGTTGCTGGAATCTATGCTTCCTTCTACCCATAGTGCTCTGCCAGATCATTTCTTAATTACCCAATTAATGTATCTTGACTATTTAACCTGTAATCGTTATCTTCTTTGTGTTTGCGAAACTCAACACAATTTTTGACATATTCCATCACGATGTCTATATAATGCAAACCTTCCTCTTGTTATAACTCTCTGCAGTTTTGTTATTGTATGTTAGTCTTTTCCTATCTTGAGTTGCACCATTTGAATTTCACAGATTTATTGACTAACAGGAGTGGCCATCAAGGAATTGAATGTCTCCTTATTGAAGAGATGTTGATGGTCACTTAAAGGCGTTGTATAGAAAGGAGGCGTTCATTTTCACAGACACAGGGAATTTACTAGCTTTGGTTTGATTAGTCATGTCTGTAAGGCAACACTGGCCAACCCTGTTCCCTGAGAGCCACAACCCTCCGGGGGGAGGGTTCTCGAAGTCATCAATCACAAAATACCTGGAATTCATGGTTACTGTGATTAATCAGGACCAATAACTAAATAGATTAAGTAGATAATTAATGTAAAAAAAGAAAACAGAAAGGTGATTTCCCAGGACCAGGTTTGGCTGCCCCATTGTAAGGTTTCAAGGTTAAGGTTTTATCTGTTTTGTGCTGTTGTGTAAGGGAACTGCTGTTCACAGTTTCCAGTCTCCACACAGTTCCCGGGAGAGAACCCTCTATATGACTGTAATCGGGTAAGGTCCCTTCAGGAATATTTAGAGACACAGCTGTGGTATTTCTTATCTGCAATGGGTTTCTGAAGAGCACATACACATATCTGATTGATACCCAATTTGTCTAGTTACTAGGTCCATTCATACCTCTTTAGCCTCAACAAGTCTATCTCTTTTTGTTGCCTTAATCACCATAGACAAGGATTAGCATAGAGGTCACTTCCGCCCTCTCCATAGGACCACAGCGCTGCAGGGTTCATTTCGTAGTGCGGAGACTCGCAGAGTGAGGACAAGGGGCCGGTGATAAGGTCGCCGTGCATCTTCACATGCCATGGAAGGAGATTGAGAGACAAAAAAGAAAAACGCAAGTATCTCTCCAACGGTGGACAGTGATAGATTACATCATTACTGAAAATAAATTGGATTCAGCTTCAAAAAGAATAAATTTGTTCGGCATTAGATAAAGAAAAAAGTTTGTGTTCCCCCCTCTCCCGTACAGATTAATGAAAGTCAGTTCTTTATTATATTCACATATTTCACAGTTCATCACAGCCCGGATGGAAATTTCTCATTTCAAAGCTCATTAACTTGGGTGACAATTAATTAATAACTGTAATCTGTGGCAGTGTTTATTCTGAGGCGATTAAAGAGGAGCACGGTGAGCAACACTACTGATATTAACTCCAATCTTCAGGGTCTCCTGGAGTGGGCAGACAACTAGGATCCAAAGCTTTCTCCATCGTCTTACGAGAGAAACACCAGTGGGGTTTTCATCCTAACTCATCGCAACCCAGTTCTTACTTTTATTTGTTCTCTTATTTCACCCACAACAATGTCTTTCGCAGTTGATAACCGTACGGAGAGCAATGCAGTCAAGCCTGAACGGTCTTGGCTCCAGCTGTCCTTGCGGCTTTATATATATATTGAAGAGGATAGATTCTGGCACACTGACACCGGAGCCGGCTGGGTTGAACGACGCCTCTGTTCTCAAGCATGTCCTCTGTTGTTACATATCCAGAGAAAACATTTGACCAGAGGGAATGGCACACTCAGCGTCAGAGATATGATTTTCTGTCTGTGTGTCATCCCTTGTTTACCTGGTTGAGGGTGATAGCACACCAAAGTCTAAAGGGTCTCACTGTGGAAAGCAACTCAGCATGGATTCCCCCCCCAACACGTGAACCCGTGAACACAGGGCCACCCCCCTCCGCCCCCCGATACACCGCGACGTCTTCTGCACGGCCGAGCAGAAAATCGGGTCTTACACCGTGCCGATATCGTGCATCAGTCACGAGTGGAAAACCCAGAAACTCGATGACAGATTGTTTGTTTGCCAGAGACTTCTTGACATGATAGGTTTGCAGAGTGTGGCCTTCGAGGGGTGGATTGAAACCTTGATTTGATTGTGTTCGTAGAGATAAGCTGTCAAATAATTTCACATTTTCACTAGCCACATTGTGATGACGAATTGGTTGCATTTGGAATTACATGCAGTCGTTTTTTGTACACACAGTACTCTGAGTGTGTACTCCTTGCTTTGCATGATTGCCTTGCAGGTAATCCATCACCGGAGTCTCACCGTAAATACACTAGTCTCAGAGCCGAAGATGACTCTCACATCTCTTCATGAACGAACTGGAAGAGACTCTGCGTTTGATTAGCTTCTCGCAGCCAGATGAGCAAGTTGTGCCAAGTTGCCTTCCTTCCGCTGCAATCTTTCTCGTGCACCTACATTCATAGTCGGGATAATAAAAAATGTAATCATGGCCATTAAATTTGAGCCTACTCTGTAATTACGGCCACTTATAGTTAATTGTCATCTGCGCCAAATAATACTATAGGGAAGGAGACCCACTCGTGAGCCAGACGGAGATGTTTTAAAAAGGCTCCGCTCAAATGTGTCCGACAGTGGAGTGTGGCTAACCCCAGCTGCATGCGGTGAACTCTCATAAATTAGACATTCCTCATTAATTTGGCAGAGGCAGTTGCTGAACATTATCTATAATTAAATGTATGTATAATCCGTTTTTAAGTGGAGCTTATTAATATAAAATTATGATTTTATTTGAGTAAAGTTATTATTCCAAGCCAAGGAGCTTGCATTCCCGGCCTGGGTGCGGACTCTCCCACTGCTGGGGACTCGGGTGGCCAATGCACATGGCGCCATGTTTCCCATCAAAAGAAAATGTAATTTCCGCACTTTAGATCCACAGGTTTTTTCTTCCATTTTCATCTTGCTCTCCCGAGAGTCCCGTCAATAGGTTAGTGCAATAATATACTGAGTTTACAGATTCTGCATCCTTTACTTCAAACCATTGCATCCCGTAAACAACAGGAAAAAAATCATCAGGAAACTCTGAGAAAGAAGAGAGAATAAAGGGGAACAACCTCGCCAGTGACCCTCTGCGGACAAAGTTCTCACGCTCGCATTTATTTCCCTAAATGGATCAAGCAGGAATCTGATCGGCTGTTTAATGATTCATGACGCCAATGACTTAAAAATGAAATTAGTTTGCCATGACAACTAGACGCGTACCCTTGAAGGAGTCCGTGGTGCTGCGAGGAGAATGCATTAATATAGTATTGATCAGCTGTGCCGAGCAGAAAGGTCAGCTGGTTTGTGTTTACCGCTCGTACCCCCCCCTCCCAGTTCTGGGCAAAGAGGGGCAGGTATGAGGGCTGATGGCCGGATCTGGCACGTCCTCCCGCTGGGGCAAGAAAAGTCTTTCGCTTCTCTCCTGCTGGCATCTTTATCACTGGCAGGATGCCACACAGCGATCATCAATATGCGGTCGTTTAAGTCATTTACTAGGACAGTGATGTATTTAGAGTACCGTGTTTCAAACTGGAATGCTAAATAATTAAAGAAACCAACAAAGAAATACCTGCATTCACAAATAAAATCTAAATGGAAGCATCCAGGTAAAATTGATTCAAACTATCAACACATATGGAAGCCAGTTAGCATATGAAGGGCACTTACAGAAACTTTGCTCTTCAATCAGAGTGTTGTCTTTATTGGTTTATCTCAAGGTTGTTCTGGTGTTTAGGCAGGGATTGTGGGTTTGGCACAACCCCAACCCCCCACCCTGCCATCCCATCATCACAAATATGATAAACAACAAACCGGGAAGACCAATAATCAAAGCACAACCGGTGCAGCTCGGGCACACGAGGACGGGTTTGCCAGGCAGAGCACACACGACACGGCAGCCGAATTCATTAGAAAAGCAACACCCAGCCGGAACTCACGCCGCGATGTTCAATAATCTCTCTCGCAGCCCTGTAATAAGTGATAGTCCCTGAGACCTTCCCGCAAGGAGAAATGCAGTCATGACTCCTCACTGGGGACTACCCTGGCACACAGGAGAGGGAGGAGGGAGACCATTAAAGTTTAATCAAAGACTACAATTCTCTCTACCGTAGGTTTTAGGGAAAAAAGTAAAAAATGAAGAGATCATCCACTTCAAATTGTAGCCAGATGAAAGTGCTATTCAATGATTTTGCAGGCATCTTGTCCCAGAACTCCTCCTGGTTTTCTGCAGGCCCTTCTGTGACATCACACAGAACACGCCCCTTCAGCAGGACATCAACCGAAAACCCTCGAAGTTTGCTGTTTCTTTCTATGTCCAACTCTTATTCGGTGTGATTTTAATTTCTATTAGAAGACATTGCTATCCAGATGATTAATCAATAGGGAGTCTCCTTTTTTTCTCCTCTCTGATTTTACTAAGGTTAAACAGAAGAAGAAGAAAAAGTAGGAAGTAAAATCATTATAATTTCTATTCTCCTTCAAAGTTACAGACTAGTGATCTCAAAGGTGAGCCATGTGGGAAGGTAGCATGAACTAACACAGCTTCTGGGAGATAAATTAATAGAAGGGGGGATTTAAATCCTAAACAAATCCTTTGTGTTTTTCCTTTATTTTTCATGCTGTCCATAAAAGTATTTCATGGCTTGTGAAGCACTACAGCTGTGATGCCTCAGATTAGTTTTCCCAGCATCCCGCTGTGTTGCAGTTTAGTATTCAGGTCCTCTGTGCCCGGGCCCAGTCTGGCCGCGCTGAGGGAGTGCTCTCAGGGCAGGGCTGGCACAGATAGTCTCAGACAGCGGGTTCAGAGGTGGCAGTGTGGGCAGCCGGTGAGGAAGCCGGAGAGAGTCACCCACTGTCACCGGGCCACTCGGCGGGGGTCTGCGGCCACCACAGCCACCAGTCCCTTTAAAGAGCATCTCTACAGAACCCAGCGAGGCTGATCTGAACACGGCCACTGGACCTGCTCAACTCATTTCCCTGCCTTCAGCCTGAGCAGAACCAACACGTGGATGGGTCTCTTTGATTTATTTTGTTGTATTCATTCTTTTTTTGTATTTTCCTTTGTATTTTCTTTTTTCTTTTGTATTTTTCTTCGTATTTGTCTGTGTGTGTGTGTGTGTGTGTGTGTGTGTGTGTGTGTGTGCTGATGAGCAGGTGGATATTAGGAAATGCGTGGGTGGGGGGGACACCGAGGCAGAAGCAGTAAATGAAGGAGTGAGTAATCTGCGGCAGGTCATCTTCCGACACCTTCCTCCATTTGCCAAGACTATGAATGCAAAAATATCCATAGATACTATCCTTACATCTAAGCCGCTCCTCTGCAGAGCAGCTCTCTGGCTGCTGATATCATCTCTACATGCAGAATAAATGAGCTCTCCGTGGATTATTATTATTATTTATTTTATTTTTATTATTTTACCCTGGAACACTTATTACAAAGCTGCTAGGCAAACCGAGAGAGATGGACAATTCCAGGGGAGACAATCACAATACTGGATTTCAAAGCAGATTTCCACTAACATCGTGCACAGCTCTGGACGTCCAACCTACCCGGCCGGCCTCACACCAACCTGCTAATCCCCATGACTGCTGCCCAGCTGAGGGAGGCTCTTCCCAGGGAGTGTCATTAGCATAACAGACTCAAGTGCACAATAAACCCTGTTACACAACTCGGGACAATCAAAACAAGGACGAGGAACTTGAGTATCAGTGCCCATAATTGTGTGACAGCAGCTGCAGTAAAAAGACACAACTAGAGCGAGTTTGTGCAGGGAGGATCTTAGCTCTTGTGTGCGACACATACAGTCATAGAGGCAGTCCTATATCCTTTTCAGCACATTCAGCTGCACACCACACAGGCTGATTACAAATGACAGCTGGGTTTGTCGTGGGGGAATTTGCACAAACACATTTACTTGGCCCTGTAGCTTGGGCTGACTCTTTGGGTAGCTTCAAGAAAAGGCTGGATTAAATTCTGTGATCAATAGGATAGTGAAAAAACAACGAATGAGTTTGGATCCTTTTATGTGTTCTCATATTTATTTATTTTATTAGTCTGAATGAATATAAGAACATAAGAAAGTTTACAGGAGGCCATTCGCCCCATCGTGCTCGTTTGGTGTCCATTAGTAACTTAGTGATCCAAGGATCCTATCCAGTCTATTTTTGACTGTTCCCAAATTGTCTCTTCATCGCTGGGGAGTTTGAACAGATTGACTTAATTAAATTGACTTGATTAACTGAGATCCCACCGAATTTAGTGGGGCTGAGCAGCTCCTATATCCTGGGACCAGATCAAAGTTTCTAATTTAAGATGTAAGCAAGTTGTAGAATTTTCCCAGACTGTCACTATTATGCAAAACTATATTATTGTATTATTGTCCCAGTAACCAGGAAATCAACAGGCCTTGCGGTCCTAACCAGGCACAGGGTCTCTGTGTGCATTCATTAAAAAATAAAGTTGATTGACTGAAACTCCTGTCCCAAGAAATTCTTTCCAAAAGAAAGTATTACATGTTACAAGGTATTTGCTATATTATATTGTTGTACGTAAGAACATAAGAAGAAAGTCTCCAAATGAGAGGAGGCCATTCGCCCCATCGTGCTTGTTTGGTGTCCATTAATAACTAAGTGATCAAGGATCCTATCCAGTCTGTTTTTGAATGTTCCCAAATTGCCTCTTCAGCCACATCGCTGGGGAGTTTGTTCAGATTGTGACGCCTCTCTGTGTGAAGAAGTGTCTCCTGTTTTCTGTCTTGAATGCCTTGAAGCCCAATTTCCATTTGTGTCCCCGGGTGCGTGTGTCCCTGCTGATCTGGAAAAGCTCCTCTGGTTTGATGTGGTCGATGCCCTTCATGATTTTGAAGACTAATAATATATCAAATAAACTAGGACCTAGGGTTATCTTTTTCTCCACCATCTCTCCGAGAATGCCTGGTTTACACACTCACTGGATGTCACTCAAAAAGGGAATGTCCAACCCTTGACCTTACATTTTATCTCGGTGAAATGCAGCGTACATAACATTTAGTTTTTTAAATGGCATCTCTCACCGTATCATGCAGATTTAATATTTAGCTCGGTCCACGCAGAGCAATGTAAGCTTATTAGCATCATACTTCATCTTCTTAACATCTGAATCTCTGCTTTGATTTATTTAAGGGCATCGGGATTAAGGTAAACACACGCTGGTCAGAACAACTAACACAAAGCAACGAGGATTGTGATACAGTGTGTGCACTCCAGGGCTGCACCTTGCTGTTCGATACTGTTGTGGTTCAATGGTAATGCTGCGATTGGCCGAGGAGGGCTGGGGACACGTGCACAATGACAACTAGTTTTTAGATAATGGTGGACAGTTGAGGAACATCCGTAATCCAGGAGCAAATGTATCAATTTCACAACATTTCTTTGCTAATATTTATAATTTTTTAATTATAATTTTTATTTCTTCTATTACTACTACTACTACTACTACTAATCATACTATTTTTACCTTAAATACAAAAAATATATATGCCATTATGATGGATTCATCAAATTATCATCTACATTCTATAAAGTGCAGACCCTCCCCCCTCTCAGTTTGACTTAATCAGAATTGGGTAAAAGTCCTTGAAGGCTTCCGAGAGATTATTTGCGTGGCTTATAAAAAGTTCCAGCATCAAATCTACAACTGTTTAAAATAATTTAAGGCAAATTATTAGTTAAAATAGGGTTTAATTAAGTACCCTACTAGTAATAAGAACTTGAGAGCTCAGTTGCAGCTGGACAGAGGGTCCCCAGGCCCAGGATTGAGAACCACTGCCCTAGACAAAGAAAAGAGCAAAGGTTAGTGTGAATTAAACCATGTAAATGCTACTTACTGTGTATTTTTCACTATCTCGTGGCTGGAGACCCTACTTCAGTCTTTTGGTTTCCTGCTGAACCTAACACTATTGTTTCTAAATGTTAAATCAAAGATCTTGCTTGCTGTCTGGGAAAACAATCAAACCTTCAAACAGGAGCCCTGAAAATGGAAACCCACATCAGCTCTTGGGTCCATCCAAACGTTGAAAAGCAACAACCCACAAATCACAGCCCTGAAAACATGTCCATCCAAGGTCAGGGGGCAATGCACAGAGAGTTATGGATGCCTGGAGTTGGTAATTGTGTGTGTTAGGGTCACAGAGTGGAGAGCGAGTCTCTGGAGATGAACACCATGAACTGAGAGACCTCTCGCTGGTCTAACGGACCTGGAGTGATGGCCGAGTCGCAGGGATGTTGTCAGGCTGATGAAATGTTTCTTTAAAAGCAAATGTTATACTTCCTTTAAAGCAGGACTAGCTGAGAGATTGGTTTTGATCTTCTCATTAACCAGGGGCTGACAAAATGCTTTGGATTCCCACAGGAGTGTCTTAGGACACCAGAATGCTAAAACACTTCAATATCTTTTATTTTTTTCATGACACAAGAACCTGCACATAAAAGCTTATAGAAATGAAGTGTTGGGAATGGCTATATATAAACTCAGTTTGTTAAGCACTTTCTGTTACATCCTTCAGAGCAGTATTCTCTCATACAGTGAGGGAAAAAAGTATTTGATCCCCTGCTGATTTTGTACGTTTGCCCACTGACAAAGAAATGATCAGTCTATAATTTTAATGGTAGGTGTATTTTAACAGTGAGAGACAGAATAACAACAAAAAAATCCAGAAAAACGCATTTCAAAAAAGTTATAAATTGATTTGCATGTTAATGAGGGAAATAAGTATTTGATCCCCTATCAATCAGCAAGATGTCTGTCTCCCTGGTGTCTTTTATACAGGTAACGAGCTGAGACTCTCTTAAAGGGAGTGCTCCTAATCTCAGCTCGTTACCTGTATAAAAGACACCTGTCCACAGAAGCAATCAATCAATCAGATTCCAAACTCTCCACCATGGCCAAGACCAAAGAGCTGTCCAAGGTTGTCAGGGACAAGATTGTAGACCTACACAAGGCTGGAATGGGCTACAAGACCATCGCCAAGCAGCTTGGTGAGAAGGTGACAACAGTTGGTGCGATTATTCGCAAATGGAAGAAACACAAAATAACTGTCAGTCTCCCTCGGTCTGGGGCTCCATGCAAGATCTCACCTCGTGGAGTTTCAATGATCATGAGAACGGTGAGGAATCATCCCAGAACTACACGGGAGGATCTTGTTAATGATCTCAAGGCAGCTGGGACCATAGTCACCAAGAAAACAATTGGTAACACACTACACCGTGAAGGACTGAAATCCTGCAGCACCCGCAAGGTCCCCCTGCTCAAGAAAGCACATGTACAGGCCCGTCTGAAGTTTGCCAATGAACATCTGAATGATTCAGAGGAGAACTGGGTGAAAGTGTTGTGGTCAGATGAGACCAAAATCGAGCTCTTTGGCATCAACTCAACTCGCTGTGTTTGGAGGAGGAGGAATGACCCCAAGGACACCATCCCCACCGTCAAACATGGAGGTGGAAACATTATGCTTTGGGGGTGTTTTTCTGCTAAGGGGACAGGACAACTGCACCGCATCAAAGGAACGATGGACGGGGCCATGTACCGTCAAATCTTGGGTGAGAACCTCAGGGTTGTAACCTTTTCCCTCCCTTTCAAAATCTCCCTGATTGTAACTTACGGGATCATGCTATGTAACATTTCCAGCTTCCTCTCAGGATAGCTCGGCAAACCTGATTTTAATTCACAGCCTCCAATTCAAATATTAATTGAGGCAGCACGTAGTGTGACTCATTTTCCTAAGATTTGCGTGTTTTGTATAATTCTTATTAATGATGTTATTAACCTTCGCTCGTCACTTCGTAGCACAGCTGCGCCGGGGCCCCTCTCCACCCCGTGCTGACCGAGCGGCGACGCTGATGAACGGCCCTGCCTGGCCCACACAGCCACGGTGCCGACCCACAGTCAGGAGACCCAGCGGGACCCAAGGACGGCTCGACCTCTATCCAGCATCCAGGACTAGTTAAAACTCAGTTATCCCTTCCTGCTCCCAAAAACAAAAGATCTAACTCCTGCACTCTAACAAGTTAAGGTTCTTTAGTGGTTCTATTTAGAACCTTTGTGTTCTTCGTGAGTTTATTTTCATTAAAGGGTTCGTTTAAGAACCGCAAGGTCCATTGTAAACACAAGGGATCATTTAAGAACCTTTTTCATCATGATTGCAGTTGATTTAAGATACATTTAAAGTTATTTTAAGGATCCTTGTTTTCAAGGAACCTAGGTAAATAATAATAAGAAGAACCTTTAAGGGTTCCTCCACAGTATCAACCCCAGGAACCCTAAAAGATTCATATTAGAAACTTTACTTAATAGGTCAATAATCATTAATATCAGTCAGTTTTCTTGTTGTTTTCATGTGGTGTATTAAGTGATAACAGTAAGTTGGCCTGGGTAACAACTCACAAGTTGTTGTCTCAAGGTTTGCTACCAAGAAGTGCCTCCAGTCCAGAAAAACTGGAGAATAATTTGACCTGAAGAACCAGTTAGACAGTGAAGTCTAAACCAGATTAATGCTTGATTCCCAGAAAGTTCAGTACTGGGTTAAATCTAAAGTTCAGTCATTCTTAGAAAGCTGGAAGTGTTTTTCCCCCTTCATAAAAATCATTCTGAAGCCCTAATGAGAGCAGTCAGACGGCGGTAATTACAGGTAATTATGATCATTATAAGATACCGCCAGGTAATTTATTGTAATGTTGCTGTAGCTCTAACCTTAATCCTGAGTTTAACATTTACTAAAGCAGATGTGGTTACTGGCAAGTCAAGATAAATGTTCATAAGTGCTTCATTAATTACTGTCAATATTCCTGCTTGAGTTGTTTAAAGACCTCCGGTCACTCAGAGTTACCAGAAATCGGTCATGATTTTTTTCCTTCCTGTACATTTTGAGCCTGCGATTCATATTAAAAGACCTGGTACCCTGGTATGACAACAAACACACAGATAGAGTGCATTGCCAGCACTATGCCACCCTATATATAAAACATGCCTTCTGTAATTTTTTAAGTTTCATAACTTCACCAATCCATTTAATTTATAAAATGGATTATATTTTGTAGTTTAACTTATTTTGTGATCCTCCTAAGAATAAGAAACACAGAACATTGGTAATGAATTTTAATTTGGTATTTGTGTTTTCTGTATTATTTCTGTTGTGTTCATGTCAACTGAGTATTTTACAGAGCCCGGCTGTAGCCTGGGCACAATCCTGAGTGTCATCTCAGTGAGGAAGAAGCATTACAAAGCGGATTAAAATGTGCATCTGCAAGAAATACTGGCATGGTATGATTTAATTGGTTTTGATATTGGCAATATTAAATGGTATAGCCTGCCTATATATTTATTAAACTGCCATGGCCGACACAGATCCGTCTGTCGTGTTTATAAATGTGAGTTTCCCCGGTGAGCACGGAGAGCGCAGAGACGGCAGCGCCCCCGAGACACCGTTCAGAGTCACCTTGTTATTCCTCTCAGCAATCACATTAACCCTGTGCAGGAAGCGGGCTGAACCGAGCCGCGGCTGGAATAGCAAATGAGGCCACGACTGACCCGGACTCGGCACTGAAATGAGTCTCTGTTGGGCCTCCTTGCATGTTGATGTCTACCTGTTTATTTTATTTGTATTTGTGTTTTGTATTTTCGATCTTAGTTTCTCTCTCCACCTGTTTGTCTGGAAGCATTTTCTCCAACACTAACTAATTAAGACGTCTGGACACAGGGAACCCGGAAGTCTTGTTTTGACCTTGGTGCACTGCAGCAGAAGTGCGAAGTGCAAAGTAAAGAACTGTGATTAGCCACCTGCACGAGTATCGTTAAAAAATGCATGTCATAGAGGGTGTCAGAGGTTCTGTGTCTCTTTATATGTCACTTATATTATTTTGTATGTGTTCTTACTGATTGTTTTTCTTTAATTATTCACTTTTATTACTTTATTGCCACTGATTGATTGAGTGATTTCACTTCCCGTTCACCCGTATTTTGTTGATTGCTAAACAATTAGTTCTCCCTTAATTTCTTGTATGTTTATTCATTTTCCTTTAAGCTTCTAAATATATGAATACACAAATTCATTACAGTAGCCAAAGCCTGTTAGATAATTTGTTTTGATGATTTTTCATTGCTGTTCCTTGAATATAACGTTGTTGTTTTTTAATGCTGTGTGACAACTGGAAAAAAGAGATGGCAAAAAAAAGGGCTTGGGATGGCAAAAAAGTTCCCTTTGATTTGTTTTGTTTGTTTGTCTGTGAATGGCTCGTACCGCCAAAGACGAGGCTTCCACAGTCATGTGAAGGAAATGATTAATCTGATTTAAAGCCTCCTGGATATATAACTCTATCAGCCCATTTTCATTTCACCTTAAGAAAATCAATAAGCTCAGGAAGATTGTTGATTCCTGTCGAGCACATAAAAAAAGAACTATATTTGGTGAAGTTCCTCTTGATTTCAATCTACACTTCCTGCATTTTCCAGTGAAAGGAACTGCAATGCAATCATGCGGATTTCAGGAAAGGGGCATTTGTTTTGAGCCTGACAGGAGGAATAGATGCAGTTCATCCACCTGAAAAAGCTTTTATTTTCAATCGGAAACCATCTTCGTAACCTAAACTAGAAACCCAAGAAATGCTTGAAAATACATTTCATTCACTTAAAAAACGAAACAAAAAACTATATCTTCCACCAGAACTGTACCACTTATACCACAACAGAGATGTGAAGTATTCCTAATTGGAGAATACACAAAAAAGTGTTAAATTGTGTATGAAAATGAATCAGAAATTGTACAATCTAACAGATTATACTTGCATGTATAATGACATGTAATACAAATATAAATATTTACTTTTCTACAGGCATACACTGCAGTGTATTCAGTGAATTAGTTTCTTTGATTACCAGATAGATGTTTTTTATCATCACATACAATTTATATTATTTGAGTAAATATCACTTTGTCATCTGGTCTTGTTTTTTTTTTTTTTTTGAGTGCTATTACACATCTTGTCACAAATGTAGTATTCAGATGTATATGTAGATCTCCAGCTTGTCATGGTTCATCATCTGCTGCCTGCTGAGGGGGAGTCTCGCTCGCAGCCAGCGTCTCGGTGACAAAGTGGCTCAGGTTGGGAATCACAGAGCACAAATCTCTTTGACTAATCACGAGGAAACCCGTTCGTTTTCCAGAGACCGGGCAGCTGATGTGCTGGGAAGTCACCTGGCCTGCCGTTCTCTCCCGACCTGAGAAGAAAAACTCTAATTTATCTCTAATAAGAAATACACCACATATCAATCGGTAAACACTGACTGCTGTATAGTGTTATTAAAATGAATGTCTGGAAAGGGGACACAAACAGGCAGCCAAGGAAGAAGAAAGTCAACAACAAGAAAACATATTTCAAAGATAAAGCAGAGAGATTCACATTTAATTATATTGCAATGTCTGTATTCTGTGAGGGAGCCGTCTTCAACATGGGGAATTGCTCTGAAATCTTTCTTCCCTGGTAATAGACTCGATTAAAATGTGAGATTGCAAATGTAATTGTTGTTGCTGCTGCATCAGGCTGCAACACGACCAGAGGACTTGATGTTCCCATTGATGTGTTAAATCCCAGCGCGGTTCGGGGATTAAGCTCGTCCTCTCTGCATCTGGTCAGCTCAGGGGTAGGAGCTCAAACAACGGCGTGGTTTGACACTATAACCGAATTATAAACCTGATTGCTACACAACTATATCATATTGGCAGTTGCAATCAATCTAATCCAATTATTAAATATCAAGTATTGTTAAACTTGAGCAGCAGTTGCTTCGACTCTAGAGTTAAACTACCTGCATGATTCTTTACACCTCAGACCTCAGCATGAGTGAAAGCCGCCATCTTGAAAGTGTGTTAGTTCCTTAAAGAATTTAACACCATTTCGCAGTTTCATTCTTGTCCTCAATGTTGCCTCAATGTGTTCTCAGGTTTCGTCCCCGACAAAGCCAACCGAAAGCTCCTTCAAACACAGTTCGGATGAAGCCGGCTCAAAAGCTGTTTCCAGTAAACATGCAGAGGAATCGCACTTTGCCTTGCCAGCTTGGCCATTGAACAAGAGAGATGGATTCCAACTCAGAATGTTTTTTGTTGATTTTTTAAACAGTTTTGAAATATCTTTCCAGAAGTGATATTTATAGTATGTGGGTTTTAAGCACGAACAAACAGCACAGCCCAACAACAGGATATGCCTCAATTAACACATGATCAATGTAGGGACAAAAAGATGATATCAACCGATCCTATGACATGTCACTGTATAGCTATAGTATGTGCAACCAGGATGCATTCTCCCTCAGAGCAGGCCTATATAAATGTAATTATAAAAGTCTGAGTTAAGGAAACAATCTCTCCTTTTAAAACCCTACAAAAACAGCATTCACGCCATTTCGATTTGAGCACAGACAAGATGACATAAGCCTGTAGGTTTTTAATCAAATTCTTTGCCCAAATCTGTATTTACTGGGGTTACGTCTATATCGTCTGTTTGAAGGACAAAAGTCGTGTGGAGCATCTCGGAGAGAAACACACAATCAGACAGAGTCGCCTGGCAGGCTGACAGGGAGCTTATTACACTATTTAGAAAAATTGAATTTAAGAACATCAATCTCAAATCGGTGATACGAGGACCATTATCTAGGGCAGGGGAGAAAAAGAAGGGGAAGAAAAGGAGGTTTTGATGGGAAATGAGCCCTGCGCTACTACAGAGCTGAGCCGCACTCACATCCCGATCCTCGCCAGTGACAGTTGTGCGATCAGGCGGGGGGGATTAGGATCAGATGGAGAAAAGCTTTAACAACTCGCTCTTAGCGAAAAAAAAATGACTTTCCATCATTGTTCGAGGACGAGCGATGGAGAATTGAGAAGGTTATTACAGCGTGGGAAGGGAGACGACCGTCATTTCCAGCTAAGAGCAAACGACGAGAAATGGGGGCCTCAGACTCGCCCACCGGCTCACCTGGGTCACCCCGAGAGCGATTTTCATCAGGAAACCTGTTAAGCATTTTATGGTAATTGTTTATTGTGCCGGAGCCTGTGATCATGAGATGACATCTTCCTCTGTAGCCTGAAATGGCTCTGATTAGCTTTGATTGCACGGCTTTCTCCCCACTATATCTGTCTCTTTTACTTGCTGCATTCTTTCATCTATTATTCCTTCTTTCCATCCAGGGCTGAATTGTCTGCTGAAACATGGAAATAAATAAATAAATGGATGGTCCCACGGGTTTAATCAAAGTTCTTCAATAATGGGTAATTTATTCACACTGTTATGTGGCTGATATAGATATTACTTCACATTGTACCGATTTTCAAATTTGCCGATATTTACACGTTTAAAAAGCAATCCTATTGGTGCATTGCTGGTCACGTGGGTGTTTATCAATTAAATGAAATTGACCTTTTAGTGAAATAGGCCACTGAGGACACTGTACTCAGGAATGTTATTTTATTTTATTGTATTTTTTTTATTATTTCAACAAACTAAAATATGAATAATAATAAAGCTACAAAGTGATGTTATTGTTGTGAACATGGGATTCTCTCATGATCGGATCAAACTATGCCCAAAATAATTCCCTGGTGCACTAAATGCTTCCAACGTAATTGCTATGCAAAGAAGCCAAGAACCTTTAGTCTAATCCTGTAATGGATTACAATTGCGCATCGCAACAGAGGTACAGACGAGCAACTGTTGGTTCAAGGGATTTCGGGAGGTACTTCTGGGTTTACTAAATATCAAGATTGTTTTCCATCTGTCATATTCAGATGACTTAATGAGCTATAAATGAAAAGCACATCTATTATTCTGGAAGAAAAAATAAATAGTTTGACCTTAATTCGTCTTACTTATTAAGTCTGAGCATTTTATATATATATATATATCTTCTACTTCTTTTTAATCCAGGCCGGCTTGCATTCATTGGTATGGGTCTTAACAAGACATTTGAAATCAAATGCTGTGCTTAAATTCAATATTCATGCAAACAAGGCTATCCTAAAAAGAGAGGCACCACCAGGCAGAACAGCTTTGCAGGAGTTCAGTTCTGGATTTGTGACAAAACTGAGATATTTGGCTCAAGTTGAGTGATGGATAAAAGGTTCAGTCAACTAAAAAAAGAAAAAAGGAAAGAGAACAAGAGAGAGAGAATAGATGAATTGTTATGAAAGTGCTTGGAAAACTCTGGTTGCAACTACCTGTCCATTTTAAAGCAATGAAATCTGCCCCATTGTGAAATGTCACCCTTGAATTACACAGATTACAAGAAGCTCAGAGTGGCGTGAGATATTCCTTGCCAACTCGATTATTTTCGATTCCTCAAGGGGAAAAAAGCATTCTGTTTTCATTAGATTTCTCCTTCTGCGAGATGTGCATGTGATTATGATGGAAACAAACACAGGCATCTTCTCCATGATCTCTCGGTGCAGATGAATATGAAATCGAGTCTGAGTGCGTCTCTAATGGCTTGTGTTCTTTGCCACAGTTGCTGTGAAGTTAAGTTTTTCCTTGTGGGCCTGGATTTGAAAATGGCAGAAAGAAACTAACAAGTTCAGACAAACAGGAATGACCTGCCATCTAAATAAAACCATGTACAATTTAAAAGAATGATACGGTCAACTAGATTGGGCTGCACATGAGGATTTTTACTGCAAGAGGATGCCAATAAACATGACATAAATACAGCCCTTATTAGTTATTAAAATAAAACACCATCCAGGCTTCAGACTTCAGCTCCCCGAACTCCATCCCCTGATTCGCATTTCTAGTGCCATTCCTGATCCATTGCACAGATCAGCCTGTCTCTGCAGGGCAGTGTGTGTAAATTTGTGTTTCAGGATAATGCACGCAAAGAGAGCTGTTTATTTCCTGATGAATTAACACACACACACACACACACAATGAATAATGTAAAGCTTATGCAATAACATAGGAGAGGAAAGACATTAGGAAAACAGAACAGCGTGAATGTGATGAACCTTACCTGTAAAAGCCCCAGTGCCACTTTCCATGAGAGGAAGGGAGAATTAATGAAGTGATTCATAACTCTTTATTTCAGGTTATGAAGTTGAGCCGTCAATGGCTACAGGTGTTCATGCTGAGGTGTGTCATTTTTAAACCAGTCTACCACAAAATAAGAACAATTCTGTGCCTGCAAAACTTCACAACGATTTCCCCTTCATGCTTGATCCAATGGCATGTACAATTAATAAATAAAAAGTCTAAAAGTAGTATGTATAGCATTAATAATTGATATGCTTCTACGACAATGATGACGAGATGTACTACTACTAACAACCAGGGGGTTGTTAAATATTTTGATTCGAAGTATAATTGTGTAGCAGAGATACATGCATCCTGTATTTCAGATTGTGGTAACCCACCTATATTTCTGTTTCAGGTTTTTAATAATCTGAGAAATGCCCATTTGGATTTTTATTTGACATGTAAATGAAAAATTACTTCGGGAAGGGAGTGTGTTGCCCAGATCTGCCCCTGGCTTGTGGGGTGAGCAGAGAGTTTTGTTGATGAGATTAGGAAACATATTATAGTGTATTTATTTTATTTTTTCATGATTTCCATTTACAGCTATTGAAGTTGCCAACATAAGGCTCTAACATATGAAATAATTGAAGATTACATTCATTAGTAAGAGAATTATAAATAAATACATACAATAATTAATTAATACATGAACAGCTATATTGATAGATTGGATGTATATTTATATATAAGTAATGAGAAATTAAGTTTGATTTAATGTATCTACAATTTTTAGTTTGTTTGCAATTAAATAATAAAATAATGTGTGTTCCTGTTTTTCTTAATAGATTTCATTTATTAGCTTGTGTTATTGTGAATTGACATTCGTCAAGCTGGATTTAAGGCTAGTGAATGTCTTGGGAATCTATTTTGTCAATTAAAAACAATAACACTGCATGAATACTTCTTAGAGGATTTTATTCTACATGCTTTGAGAATTTCTGACACCTCATTAGCTGAACTATTGAGGGATTTATAGAGGAAACAGTGTCTGATTTCAGTTAACACAAGTTTTTGTTTGTTTGTTTGTTTCATAATTCACAACAAGGGTGACCTCTTATTAGATTGTTCCTGGTGCATTATATCAGATAAGCACATGGTCAACAAGGACAGGTATGACAAACAAATGCACTAAGAATAAGAATTAGAATAGGAATAAGAATAATAATAGGAATAGGAATAGGAATAGGAACAGGAATAGGAATAGGAATAGGAATAAATCACTCTCAGCGCACTTATTTCTTATGTCATGTAAAGAGAAAGAGTGAGATGAACACTTCCAAGTGGGCAGGCTTGGTTTTCCCAGTGGATTGTAATGACTTATATAAGTGCAGCAGAGTTGGGGGGGGACTCCCCAGGTAATTGATAGACATGTCCTCTGCCTGTGTGCATGTGAAGCTGGGGAGGGGAGCTGATAATTTATTTCCATCATGAACTTGTCAGGCTTTGCTGGGTAAGTAAGAGGTGCTGTGCCGCTGTGTGTACCAGCGGCGGTGTGGTGGAATCCTCCTTATTTTATACTGCCATGTTCTGCCATGTTTACCATGGTAAACGTAGCTGGAGAGACCATTATTTAGTTCAAAGCTGCCCAAAATCTAAGTCTTGTCATTGCAAATTGTTTCATAGGAAAATAAACCGTCGCACTAACTCACACTTTAGTCTGGGGCTCCTGGGAAGCACGAGGAATTGTAATGCTGTAACTGAATTGAAGAACAATTAGGGCCACTAGCCTGTCCTAATGTATACACTCACTTCAACAGAGTTAGGAAATTAAAAAATAGGAAAAAAGAAAGAAAGAGCATGTCAGGGCTGTAGTGTACTGACCCTTCTTATTACTGTGTGTAATGAGAGGAGATGTTTGCTTCAATCTGCTTGTGTTTCTGGCAGTTAAAATGTCCAGTTGGAACAGTAGGTGTCCTTTCTTAATCGAAACCCCCAGTGAACACTATTCCAGGCCTGGCCTGAAGGACTGCTGGGCGAAAGGGCTGTAAATCAGAGAGAAATAATCCATTCCTCCTGTCGCTTGGGATGAGAGGTGGCCAGTAATGATACGAAGCTCCCGGGCAGTTTTGCGTGTCTTCTACAGAGGCCTGATGGATGTGTCGTGGCTCAGCTCCCCACAAGTGACACCCAGAAACCATGGAGAAGGACTGCATCCATCAAGGGACAGGGTACATCTGAAGCCATTGCTCTGGTTTCTCTGATAAATCACCCTCATGATTGCATTATTCAAACACACAAACTCACACACACACACAATCAACACAAACAGTAGGACACAAGGCAATTCCAGCTGCTGTAAAGGCCTGGGTTTATTTACAATCTGTCATGTTGTGTTGATGCTAAAGCTGGTGTTTTATTTATTGAATTTGTTTGTTCGTTTATTTATTAAAACATATTTATTTATGTGCAAATCAATTCCCCTGAAAAGGCTATATATTTCTTGAATAAAGTAAATAAATAAATACAATTGAAAATCATTTAGAAAAAACTGTGTGACTTCTCTTTCATTCGGTCAAATGACTTCCATTTATCCTCAAAGGGATTTATTTGTTTAGTTTTACAATTCAGTACAAATTACACACCTTGGGGTTTTGTAAATCAGATCTCCAAGGTCCTGAATCTTGGAGGCTTGTCTGCTGGGGACATAAGAAAATAAATAGCAACACCGAAAACCGAGATAGTTTGAGAGATTCAGAAGGGAATAGATATGAAATCGAGGAGTTGGAGAACAATATGATGATGATGATATTATTATTATTATTAGTAGTAGTAGAAGTAGTAGAAGTGGCAGTGATAGTGGTAGTAAGAGTAGCAGCATTTTTTTAACCTAGAGAGGTCTTGTCCTCACTTCTGTCTGTGTAAGTCAATGTCTCATGTTTATGGCATCACAGTTGGCATGAAGAGCCTGCAGTCCTTTGCCTTTGTCACTTTCCGGTCAGCCAGGAGGTTAGCTCAGGACAGGATCAGGGGGCTTATATAGCGTGAGAGTTTATAGGGAGCACTACTTTGCACCGTCGGCTGAGGTGCATTACTGTAGTAGTGCAGTCCTTAACTAGGCTGAGTACCAGGCATCCTCAGATTCCCACCCTTATACTTCCCTCATACCTTTATACCAAAAGACAATGGTTTCATATCATGCTCTCCCTCTGTTTGAGATGGTCTCAGCACATGCCAACCCCGGATCACTTCCCTAAGAAAGTGCAAGTCCGATGGAGGAAGTGGTTCACTGAGCCCGGGCTAATTAGATTTCCTAAAGGCTTCTGCTTGGCTTTTTATAAAACTATACTGCACAGTCGTTACATAAGCACCCCCAGCACCCAGCACTCTGTTGATTGTAATTGTAAATGCTCATATTCTGGACTGTGATCCATTTTGTGGCACGTTTTATTCTCATTGCAACAACTTCAGTGACATAGTCAACAACCAATAAAGCAAGATAAATACAATATATATAATAGAAACATTTTGGGGAGGCCTTCATTCAGCAGTGGATCAACAAAGGCTGGTACTGGTATTGATGATTTATATAATTAAAAAATAATTACACAATGAATACAGAAGTAAATAAATACCCATTGAAGAACATTCCAAAGAAAAACACCATTCTCATCCAGTGCTCTGTATATACAAGTGCCTACTCTTTATGAACGAAAAACGCTTGGATGCATATGCATGAATCACAGTAATGTATCTAGGATGCCTTTCGTTGGTTGTTTAATGCTGAACAATTTTGTGTTCAAATTAAACAATGATCACATATTGGTAGTTACGGGTCTTTTTTAGAATAAATATCTATACATTGGGCATCTTTCTGTGTACCTCACTGGCAGGAGTTCAAAAAGGAGGATGTCCGAAAAATCCGTTTTCTACCCCCCAGAAAAAAAAAAAAGTCTGTCGTAGTTAGTGAAATAGTTAAATCCTGTTTGCACATGGTTGTACAGGCTGGTGGGGGCTGGAGGCTCTATGCACTCACATGAAGAGATGAGCTGGGGGGGGTCTCTCTCTCGGCTCCGCGCTAATCCTCCTAATCTCCATTCAGCACCGGACAGCTCCGCTCCCAGTCACTGCAGGAGGCACCGGAGGAGCGACCCCAGCCCCCCAGCCCCCCAGCCCGGCTCCGGGACAGAGGGACAGCCCACCGCCTCTGCACTTTTAGGATCTGTTTTTTTCTAGTTAAACGACGAAATGCAATCGCAGTCCGGGACTCGGGCTCAAGGAGCATCCAGGGTACTTTAAAAACTGTCGGCAGCGGAGAGCTGGCGTTGCGATTTGATTTGTTAATAGCAGTTTTTGGGATACGGATTCAGCACGCGTGTGTGGATGCCAGACCCTTTTGGGATGAGGCTGGATCTATGGGGTTATTGTGGATAACACGTCTGGTGTGACTTTTACGGATAAGGAAGTTTAACCTTCTGCCGGGATGAAACAGGAACCGGGCATCTGTACAGCAAAGCAAGTCAGGCTGTGATGTGTTTTTAATACTGATGTCGTTTATATATTTGGTATCCGGAGAAAAGTACTCATAGTGTGGTTTTGAGCTGTCATTACGTATTACTACTGGACACCTGAAAACTGGACACATATATATGTATTTTTTATTTCTATTGTTCTGTTTATTTTGGTGGATAAGCTCCCACGTTCCCGTTTTGAAACATGACACATTTTCTT
Organism: Amia ocellicauda; assembly: GCF_036373705.1. Taxonomy (NCBI): domain Eukaryota; kingdom Metazoa; phylum Chordata; class Actinopteri; order Amiiformes; family Amiidae; genus Amia; species Amia ocellicauda. The sequence goes on along the minus strand of NC_089868.1, from coordinate 25,002,637 downwards.
TGCTCTTAAGCTTGGTGTAGACTTCAGTATGAGGGTGCCACGGCTTTGTTGTAGTGATAATAGCGCGTTTTTGTACACTATGTGCAAAGACAACATCTGGAATTAAGGGAACAATACATGCACACACACACACACACACATATACAGTACAGAGCTAATGTAACGTTTCTTAATACTCGTGATTGTCATAACGCTTTGGCTATTATTATCAGCATCTCTGTCGGCGCTAGGGAAGCCCATAGGGAGGGCACAACGACGGGCGCTGGGGATGCTGCTGTACTCGTGTTAGAATAATGTCTTAAAATCCAGCACATTTGTTTGAAGTTTTATAAATGTGTCTTTTTTAATGATGACACATTTTGTGTAGCTTATAGTTTTATAGCGCCTTTGCTAAAATGATGCCACACTCAGTCACTCCCAGCAGCAGCGCGCTGAGGTGTGTTTGACGGGCGAAGGGTGCCAGGCTGCAGGGCACCATGTTCTTATGCAACACCAGTGCCATCAAAGACTGGAGCTATTTCCTTTCCCAGCTGTTGCCGCTTGTCAACAAAACGGCCGGGTTGGTTCACCGGGGCATCGAGAACATAGAGGCCACCACCATCCCCGTGGTCGCCGTGCTGGAGCCCGACCTCAGCGGGATGAGCGCCCACAGCCCCCCGCTGAACTCCAGCAACCACACCACGGGCCTGGAGCACCTGTTCCAGTACTCGTACTCGGAGAATGAGCTGCTCTACACGGACTACAAGCCCCCGGCCCGGGACGCCATCCCGCTGCCCAAAGCCGTGCTGTATTTGGTCATGGCGGCCCTGGTGGTGGTGGTGGTGGCCTATGCCATCGTTGGTCACCTAATCAAGGACCTGGTCCACGACTTAGTTGGTAAGTTTTTATTGTGCTTCTTTTTCTTTTTCTTTGTCGTCGTCGTCTTCTCTCCTTTTCTTCCTTATCCACCTCTTCAGGTATAAATAGCTCTGGGTCAACTGATGTCAAGTCTGAGTTAAAGACGTCCTCCTTGAACCTCAGTGCCTCATCTGCGTGTTCTTTTATATGGATGTCGTTGAATATATGATGCTACTTCCAAATATAGCCAAACTTTACATTTTCTATATCTGTCCACATAATAACATTAATTAATGAATCAATCAATCAACGCCTTTGCAGTTATTTAACACCAGTTTACTTATTTGTTTATAACTAAATACGGTTATTGCAATCACGCGTCCGGCTCTTTCCTTTGAAACAGTGTGTGAAAGAGAAACAGGACAGACTACACCAACTGTATTCAATAATTCAATAAGCCACGTTTGAAAGTGGCTATTGATTTAAAACGTAAATCTACCGCAGAACTCACGACGCGAAATAGTCATTCAATGTCAATTCAGTTGTCTTGTATAAAGGGTGCTGTGGTTAGGTATAATGTATAGTGTTTTTCTGACCGTAATCATAATGTGACTTGGCCTGCTTGTTCCTATATTAATAGGTCTGTAAAACAAAAAAATGTTTCCACAGGCATTCCTGACGACCGATAAACATTAATTCTAATTCACATTTGACGTCGATCAAAAACAACATAAATAACAGAGAAACAAACAAACAACTACGGAGAATAAAATAAAAACATAATTATTAATTTTGATCAACCTTAATTAATTAATTAGACTTTGATGGAAATATGACTTAAATTAATTTCCATTCAATTTTCTGGGTTCTTGGCGGTGTATAGCATTTTTAACTGGTGCCCGACCACACGATATTAATCAGATTATGTCCCCTTTAAGCCTCTTACGTTATTCTGTGGAGATGAACTGTAGTTGCTGTAATGGACATCTTATCCTCAGCTTGCCAAGTCAACGCCTCTGGTGTTTTATCTCTGAATTCATTTAATGGGACTAAAGCCTGGACCAGACCAGAACTCCGACCCGTCCGTCATGTCAGCTGCAGGATTGATAGATGCTTTTTGATTGACAGGACACTCAAATTCCTTCCACCTCATACAATATTTTCTCTGATTCTACTGGTGCAGGTGTGTATTTTAATTGAGTCCAGGCCCAAAAGGTCATGGCAGACTGGTTTGTGTACATGGATGTTTTCGAAGTGTTAGAGATTTTGTCGAATACACACAATGAGATGGTGTGATGGTGTTTCTACTGACTCCACTCCTGGTTTCTGAGGTGTAAATATGTGCAGCAATATAGAAATTCAGAGGCGCAAGACTTGTATATTATCTTCTGTAGTCGATGGCGCACCAAGGCGTAAAAACACAATTCTTTAATCAGAACCATAAGCTGATTTTGAAGCATCACTGAGTTATTTTTCAAATGCAAAAGCTGACATTTTCAAGTGCATGAAATGTCTTCTTCATGTCTGCCTTTCAGATTGCCATATGTATGTGTGGTGAGATGCAGTTCAATAAATAAGACAATGAAAGAAAGAAGCATATAACACACACACACATACGCACACACACACTCCTTTATATATAGTCTGTGTCAAAAGAGGGTTTCTAAAGGTTAAATATGCAACTAGATTTACATTTATTAACATAATATTACAATCAGGACGAGAATCAGCACCTTTAAACGAGCCAATACATATTCAACGGCTAATGTTATTCCCCGTGTCAAAAAATGAAATTTCAGTCTTAAGGACAATTATAATTAAGTCCCATTATTATTCCCTCAAAGTATGACAGTTTCGGTGTTCAGAGTGTGTCAGGTTCAGGGATATCCTTTAAACAGATCTCATGGCAATTTGATGCTTCTAGCCTGGCATTAAACCTGAGACATATGTTGATAAATCCTTGTGTATGGATATACATATGTATGTTAAACATAAAATAAAATGTTGCTCACATGTTGCATCTTCCTAAAACGTACTTTTCCTTCAATAACTATATTGAAGTGACTATACTGCACTGGGTGAAAGGCCAAATTAGAATTACAAATGTTGTAGATACATTATAAACCATCACGTATGCCACTAAGTGTGCTCCTACTGCCCCTACTTTAACAATAACCATTTTCAGTTTACAGCTTGCATTGTTTACTGGGAAAGAGAACGAAAGAACGACTGAAAGGAAAAGAAAATCAATCTCTCAGTTTGAGGCACAGGCAGCTGTAGATGGATATGATTGAGTTTGTGAGTCTATTATTTGGTGGAACAGCTTTTTCCTTTTTAGCTCTTTTGATATTTTCAAATGGACTTTGCCGGCGCGTCAGAGTGCGACCGCTGACACTGGATTCATTTTGTGGGTCACTACCCCTCTGTTCGCGGCATTGTCTGCGTTCTGTGTTGTTTCTCCGGCACTTAAAAGAATCAATCCTTTCCCATCGATTTCCCAGACTGAACTCAGAAATGTATATATATATATATATATATATATATATATAGAGAGAGAGAGAGAGAGAGAGAGAGAGAGAAACTATATAGGGCATCTCAACACTTCCACACGTGAGCAGCGCCAGAATCTGCTTTAATCACCGGCACTGTTTACTACGGATGTCTGTGTTTGTGTTCCTGTCCCTTCGACAGGAGAACACCTTGAACGCTGCACTGATCGTCCTGCGAGTTGAGACTCTGCCAGGCGAGATATCTGTGATGCTCTTGTTGCCTTAGTGAGTAATGATATTAGGTATATGTATATTAATGAAAGCTTCATACTGTGCATATTTGGTGTGTCACATTCTGGGTTAATAAAAAGCCAAGGATGAGTCTGTAATGCCCGTTCTTTGTTTAATCTTGTCTTGTCTATTTGCTGATTTTGTTAGTGAGGGGGCTGTGGCTTCATTTTGTCCTGACAGGATGTGGTCTACACACACCCTCTCAATTTAGGCTCTCTTGGGAGTTAGGAGAGGACCAAGCAACACTAGACTATACAGATCCTAAAAGACCAAATGTTTTCCACGTTTGAGGCTCTTCCTGTAAAGACGTGCCTCTGATTTTCAGTCCTGATCTTCATTTACACAAATTACTCTGATCCTGGTTTCATTGTTACGCCTAAAGTAGTCACCTTGAGTGATTACATCAATACGTGTCAGGATCATTTAGACCTCAATCGATTCCCCTCTTAATCTGTTGCACCGCTCCCAGAGGGCATTGCCTGAGGATTGTTAAAATGCAGGCGGCAGGACGGCGCTCTCTGCGGACGCCCTGTGACATTTTCCTGTGATGGAGGTGTGAAGAGAAGCCACACACGGCTGAACATCCCCATCCCCACCTGCAGCACCGGCTCCTAAATGCCACACACCGTGCAGTGCAGTGTTGCCATCTCTTACGATAACACCTCGGCTGCCCTCGGCCGACCTCCGTGGATTTGACTTCCACGGTGCTGAAGGCTGATGAAGATAACTCACCCCCAGGGCTGCTCACGAGAGCCGACTGCGCTCCCCGGTGTCGGGTGACTGGACCGCTGGGCTTGTGCCATTTACCTGGCACGCACATATAGGAATGTCAGAAAGAGAAGAAAAGTGTAAAGAAGAAGTAAATGGAAAAGACACAAAAACACGTCATACGTATTCAGAAACACAAACATGACTGCAGTTCCCTGAGCTCAGTAACCAGTTTCAGTAGGAACTGCCGTGTGATCGTCCTGCACACACGATGCACATGTGTAGACCTGAAACTCTTATGCATTCGATATGGCAGCCCTTATTATTATTATGCCGGCACTAGAAACCATGAGTCTCACTGAGTCTCAGTGTGTTCGAGTCATGGAACACATAATAAAATACTCATAATTTTTTAGATTTTATTTAAAATAAGCTCTTTAGTTCTACGCAGATTCATACTGAGAAGCTGTTACATTTGTAAAACCTTCTCAGAGATCCTTAATTGTTATACATGTCTGTGTGTTTCGGTTGCTTCTAATAAGATGAATTGGTGGCAGCAGGGGAGTGGTGTCACATAAGATCAGCTCTTATACACAAAATAGCTGTTCTTGTCACTTAGATCACAGGACTGTTAAGGGAAGCAAACAAAGATTAAACCAAAACATTGATTAAAAACTAAATTGGATGTGATTTAACAAAAATAAAAAGTCAAATTCAGGTCATCAGCTCTAGCACCCAATTAAGAGCCCTGAGATAACTGTTGCTCTCAACTCTAAAACCAAACGTGCTTCACAGAGAGGAGAGCGAAGGAGAGTTTCTAGACCGACTGTGTGTCTGCAAAAGTGTGACATTTCCAGAAATGGAAATGAAATGGATCATCGTCACACCTGAACCGTGGAAATGTCAGAGACTAGAGTCTGAAATCCTGAAGAACAATAAGGTCGGTCCGGACCAAAGCTTCAAACGGACCGCAGACACCCAGACCTGGAAAGCAATGGACAAGAATGCAGAGTAGGGTTTCAAAGCGTCTACAATCCTGCCATGGTGTGTTATAAACCCAAACCAAGAGGGGTGTAGATGCGTGGACCACAGCCGGTTGAGTTTCCCTGTATTGGGATTCAATGTATGAAGGGATTATGAGATGTCTTTCTTTTTGACTTACCTTTGCATGTGCTCTTCGTTCTTTCTTCCAGATTGGATGTTTGGCCCGGGTCCCGAGGACCACAGCAACAAGAGCGACATCAACTGCATCTCCAACAACACGGACGAGATGGCCGAGACGGGGGGCCAGTCCGTGCCGCAGGAGATGAACCACGTCGGCGAGAATTACTGCTTGACCCCGATCAAGCCGGACGACCTCATCGTCACCATCGACGAGACGGAGCCGCCGCCCCGGGAGGCGCACAGCGGCACTTAAAGCGCAAAGTCGCTTGATTCTGCGGAAACGGACACGCAGGGCTGGTGTGTCTGCGGTCTGTGAATCCATCCACCCGACAGCAGTCACTGCTCACCCAGTCTGATCACTGGCATTTGAAGGAGGGACGGGTAACGCGTTGTCAAAGCTCACTGGAACTGCACTGGTGACGGGAGGGATATTTGCCAACTATTTGCACTGGGGTCTTAATATGTATCGGGGCCTGAAGAAGACGTTGCACATCTCGGCCCTGGGCGCACACATGAACACATGAACACATGAAGAGTACGTGTGTTTGATTGTCTAACCTGCACATATACTGCAGCTACAGCAGGAGGATTTTAACAATTATGTTATGGAACATCGTTATTCATTTGTTTCAGTGTTGGCTTATAATACTTTTTATGGACATTTAAATGTGTGCATATTTGTTTCACTCATATCATTGTGGGAATCTTCCGTTTTGTTGTTGCTTGTATCAGTTAGCTACGAAGCATCCACTTAAAATATTTGATTGTGATGTCGTTGAAATATATATATATATATATATATATATTTTTATTTTGCTCAGCGAATAATTTCAGATTTTCAGTTCGTAGGGAAAGTTGCAAAGATGATGATTTGATTTCCGTTATGCTTTTTCAAAAGTTATTGAATACATGTATTTGTTGATGTTGCGGTGTTTAAATCTTTCAGCACTAAAACCAGTGTTTGAAACTCAGTAACTGTATTTATTTGGCGTTACCTTCTGAAAGCAAGGGCTTTATAAGAACTCTGTGAAGCCTGCATTTACAGTGTTTGTCCACAAGAGGGCGGCCGTGTCCAGCATTACGGCGCAAGAACAGTTAAGGCTTTACAAGTAGTATTGATCAAGAACGTGTTTTTACGAAACGCTTATCGCTCTGTTTAATATCCTTGGTGTCTTTGGGTCCCCTGTGTTAGAAAACACATTTCTTTCTTTCTTTCTTTCTTTCTTTGCTTGCTTTCCACAAATTAGTGTCTTTTGGAACAGAAACATTATGTCTTACTCAAACAAACGTTTTGAACAGATGATACAGCATACAGCTCGTCATAATTGATTTTTACTAGGGAATATACTTATTGAACATGCGATTTGTGCCTGTCCATATGGTTGCTTCATTTCCTACCTGATTCCCTCACAGGGTTTGGTTTATTAGTTTTTTTCCCCCTTCGTTGTGTGAGCTGGTGCCACCTTGGGCACAAAGTAACTGGTTGAATTGACCAGTGTCCCTTCTGCACTTGAGTTTCAATACCCTTTGGGCTCCAGCTCTGTGTCCTGAAATGGGTGCCTACTGCATTAACAAGAAGAGTAATAAATGTGCCCCAAATCCTCTTTTCATCCTTGTATCTTCAAAGTCTGCCAGCAGCTGCAATCCTGGGGTCACACGATCCTCTTCTTCAATAATCCAGAGGCATGTTTGAATATTAAACTACTCTTTAAGGCACGTATCATTCTGTGACCCATCTGTACTCACTGTGCATGTAAAGTATTGTTTCCTTTTATTGTTAAGCGTATATCTTGGATGGTAGGAAGTGCACAAGGCTGTGTTCACAGACAGGCACGTGAATATATTTTTCATTTCTCTTCATTTAAGGAAATGGGTAGAATTGTCAAGTAACCGGTCCTCAACTGTGTGTCACAAGGGCTCTCTGTATCTGGACATGATCAAAGGACACAATTAAAGACAATGGTTTGATTGACCAATCAGTTAAAGTGAAGAATTATTGTAACAATTTAGAGTCTGAACCCACAGAAAAAAAGACCAGTCTGTCCTGTGGCTGTTTGTACGGTCTATTCTGAAATGGGATGAAGGATGTGTTGATATGTTAATGTCAGATTTCAACATCTGTCGAGTACATTACATTTTTTGTAAAAGTGGAAGCTTTTTTGAAAAGGAAATTTTAAAAAGGAAACAAAAAATCAGCCTCCTGGCCGTTTATGTGACGTTTATGTTTATGTGTTTACACAGACATTTATTCCAAAGTGTATTTTCTCTTATATTCATATAAAACAACAAGGTAAACATACTTTTACATAAATTAAGTACACGTTTCAGAACATAGAATAAAGGACGCCTTCATTAGATAGTTTTTGAAGAAACCTTTGTGACTGTATCCTAGTTTTGTGCTATTTCTAGAAGGTTTATTCCTTTTTTTACAATCAAAATAGGCCAATGACAGTTTACATCAATAACACAAAACTAGAGTGAATTCACTCAGGCCTGGACTAAATCGAACTCCAGCTGCCCATCACAAATTGCAGGCTTTTTGCTTCTTGTTTGGCAGGGAATCCTTCCTCGGGATCAAACTCTTGATCAAGTACAGTATTTGCCAATTGGTCGGTGGGATGAAAGCAGGATCTTTTAGTCCTTTGCTACAGCAGGAGAGATGGGAAGGACTTAAGCAGGAATAGTAATAGCTCAGAAGAAGCTCAGTTTGTTGTTAAATTGCAAAAAAGTAAACTCTCTCTCACACACACACACACACACACACACAGACGCACAGACACACAGACACACACGCACACACTGATGACTCTGCAGGGGAGACGCTGTGCAGTCAATAGTACTGCATGTTGTGCTGAGGTCTGGGATGAAAGTTTGTCGTGTACTTTGCACAGAGATGAGAGGCAGTCAAACCTAGCGTGGATGGTGTGTATATAACATATATCAGCAACGATTGACTTCCTGCTCGTAATGTCTGTATTTCATTATCTCCTTACTCAGTTTACAAATAAAATAAAAATTAAAAATATGTTCTGTGTTTGATTCACATCACTTTCTGAACTATATTGCTTTATAAAATGCAGAATTCCCAGTTCTTCAATCATTCAGCTGCTTTCTCTTACTCCCGACCTCCAGACGTTGTATATTATTAGCTATAAGCCTGTCAGTAAATGTGTGTCTCTTATGTATTATGCTGACCTTTCCCACCTCCAGAGTCTCATTGTCATCTGAGGGGTAAATGTTAATCCCTGGATATTTAATTGCCCATATCTTATTCCAGGTGTTCCCAGCCCCGGTCCTGGAGGAGCCCCTACCCTGCTGCTCCAACTGAGCTCTCAATTACTTAATTGAATCTTAATTGAAGTAACAATCTGCTTAGATTTCACTTTTTAAATCGTGTAATAAAAAAGTTGGTTCTTTAATAAGTTTGTTATACAATTCTATACCTTAGTTAAAAACCCTACTGTTTAAAATAATGAAAAAGCTCTGATTTAGATAATTATTAGTTCAATTAAGTAATTGAGAGCTTGTTTAGAACAAAAACCAGCAGAGCAGGGGCTCGTCCAGGACCAGGGCTGAGAACCACTGTCTTATTCTTTTGTTTTATGGCGTTATTCAATGGAGCGGCGCTCATTTCTGCATCTTTAAATAAATTCCTGTTTTGCATCAGTAACCGCATGTTTTTTCTTTTCCAAAAGCCCGACGCAGCAAAAACAAATCCAATGATCCACCACAAGAGGGCACCCGTGTGCTACCTCCCCCCCTCACTCAGGCGTCCTAGTACTTAATCAACGGCTAATTAAGCGAATTTCTTCTTCACACAAAAATATAACTATGACAATTGTGCTTTTTCACGGGTCGATTTCTGTATATTACATTATTTAACTAGAAAAATTGACCATGACTTTTAAACAGTAGATTTGACCTTTATCACAATGTATTTCTCTTTGCAAGATAAAGTACAAATTATTGAATTACAAATCTCTTGGTCAAGTCAGGCCTTAAAGAGTAAGGATGTGGTACCTGCTTTGAAGCGTCTGTGGTACGTGTTGTGTTTCGGGTTTGCTCTTACGGTAATGAAAGACTATCAGATGTCACACAGTGTCAGCAGATGAAAAGATCAAACTCCTGGACGAATCACCCTGCCGTCCTCTGTATAAAAGTGTACTTTACTTTGAGAGTCGGCCGAGAGCTTTGCTGTCACTCCTCCCCCACTGTAATCCCCCTCGCTCCCCTCAGACGAGAGTGACGTTGTGGCCACTGGGCCCTGGAAACACATTTGGGGAACTCTTCAGTCTTTTCTGGCAGTTCTTCTGATTTATTTCACCCCGTTCGATTCATTCTTGACAGTCTGCCATTGTGTCTAGACGTCAAAGACTTTCACATTCCTACATCCACGTACCTTCCCCGGGTTGGAGACATTTATCATATTTCTGCATGATTTAATCTTGAAAATGATCCTGATCAATGTGCTGTGAAAATAGTAACAACAAAAACTACTACTGCTAATGCATCTTACTCAATTGTCTCAGTTCTCTATCCCTGCGGTGAAATGCTAACTCTGTAGACAGTGGGTTTGCCTTCGATGCATCTATTATATGAATATGTAGATGACTTATAACTCAGTAATAAGACACCACTGGAGTTTATTGCAAACTTTTCCAGCTCCAGGGAATCCCCCTGTATTACATCAAGGGTGAACTGTTCATTATAAGTGGATTAAATAAGTATTTGATCTGGGACACAGTGCTCTTCAATATTCTAGGCTTGTGTACAGAAATGCAGCTGTATCTTTTCACCGCAGGGGTATCTACACCGATCAGCCTTAACATTATGACCACCTGCCTAATATTGTGTAGGTCCCCCTTTTGCCACCAAAACAGCCCTGACCCGTCGAGGCATGGACTCCACTAGACCTCTGAAGGTGTGCTGTGGTATCTGGCACCAAGACGTTTGCAGCAGATCCTTTCAGTCCTGTAAGTTGAGAGGTGGGGCCTCCATGGATCGGACTTGTTTGTCCAGCACATCCCACAGATGCTCGATTGGATTGAGATCTGGGGAATTTGGAGGCCAAGTCAACACCTTGAACTTGTGATTCATCAGACCAGGCCACCTTCTTCCATTGCTCCATGGTCCAGTTCTGATGATCATGTGCCCATTGTAGGCACTTTTGGCAGTGGACAGGGGTCAGCATGGGCACCCAGACTGGTCTGCGGCTACGCAGCCCCATACGCAACAAACTGCGATGCACTGTGTGTTCTGACACCTTTCTATCAGAACCAGCATTCACTTTTTCAGCAGTTTGAGCTACAGTAGCTCATCTGTTGGATCGGACCACACGGGCCAGCCTTCACTCCCCACGTGCATCAATGAGCCTTGGCCGCCCATGACCCTGTCGCCGGTTCACCGCTTTTCCTTCCTTGGACACTTTTGATAGGTACTGACCACTGCAGACTGGGAACACCCACAAGAGCTGCAGTTTTGGAGATGCTCTGACCCAGTCGTCTAGCCATCACAATGTGGCCCTTGTCAAAGTCGCTCAGATCCTTACGCTGCCCATTTTTCCTGCTTCTAACACATCAACTTTGAGGACAAAATGTTCACTTGCTGCCTAATATATCCCACCCACTGACAGGTGCCATGATAACGAGATTATCAGTGATATTCACCTCACCTGTCAGTGGTCATAATGTTATGGCTGATCGGTGTATATTGGTCTTTATTTTCCAAATGAGCACTAAAAACTCTTTGCTGAAGAGATGCTATGTTGGATATGAGACACAGTGCTGGCGTCCGCACTGGAGCACAGGTCTGAGGTCATAGCTCTGAGCGTTGGCGTTCAAGTGCTCTGCAAAGGTCTTAATAGTGTGAGCATCTCCATGGGGGGGATTGGGAGCTCAGCCTGGAGAGAAGGACGAACTCAGTCTGTTCCTGCGATCAATCAGGAAAAGATCTTAAGCTCTCAGAGACGGGTTTTCTATCCCCAGTAATGACTGTGCAGAGACGGGCCATGTGAGGGTGACGAATGCAAAGAGAGATGAATGGAAATCAGCAGCTGTCTCTGAGATGAGCGTGGAGGTCTGGTGTTTCTGCAGACACTTTCTGTTGACACTATTCTCAGGGGAGGGTCGGGGGGGGGGGGAGTGTTTTCTTTGGTTCTGAAAGGCTCAGACCACAAATAGTTTCCTTCAGTTCAGCAGGAAAATATGCGATTGTTGCTTCTCTCCCCCATTTTCTCCTAAATGACTTCAACATGAGGAGAACGGCTCCGATCGAGGAGCAGCTGTGCGATGACATCACCACCTCTGGAGCCCGGCATCGGGGCTCCGACGAAGCCAGGGGACTCCTTTTGAGATGTCCTTCATCGCTGGAATCGCCAGTTCATGATTCAGGAATTACAGTCTCATTGATATCTTTTCCACTTACCACTGCTAGGTTTTAAAGAAGTTTGAGAAAAATAAAATGGTAATACAGTCCTCACACAATATAATAATCATGCCTCCATTTTCTCTTTCCCCAGCAACTACTTGTTTTGTTCCGCATTACATTAACAAATAACAGAGACATTATTATGAAATAATCCACTTCTTAAAGACAGAGGAACTGAGCAGTTATAGGGATTATAAATTAAATTCAAAATCAAAGTGTTGTGCATTGATTAATATTAAAGTTATAATTTGAAATGATGAAATTAATCTGCAGTCTTCAGTGTCCTGCAGAACCACATTGCTCTGTTACATCCCTACATGAATATTGTCTCAGCTGATGGTTTTGCTCTGTAGATGCCTGTGTGTGACAGGGGGGGGCGGGGGAGGGTCTATACACATTAAAGTATGAATTACATTGTACTCATAGTGTATCACAAATATCTTAAAATTGAAGGAGGATTTTTTTTTCACTTAGAATTGGATTAACTGAGATAAAGCTGAATGTTGCAGCCCAATAATTCTGCCGAACATGTCACTTTGTCCCAGATAAAACTGCCACCTCCATTATCTAACATCCCCGCTCCCTGGGATTCGATCTTGAGCGACAGTTTGCTTTTAAAAATGTATGTCTCTCTCTCTCTCTCTCTCTCTTTTTATCTCATCTTAAACACCGACAGTGCAGCCTGGTTGTGAATCACATGGGCCCGGATCTCCTGTTTTAAGTGCTGCGTTTCATTCAACCTTTTCTGCTTCGTCAATTTTTTAAGAAGCAAAAGTTTCTCCTGCAGTCGGGCGGTCTGGCCTCAGGCGGTCTCATGCCTCCTCTCTGTGAGAGGTGCCAGATCTCCACTCAGACTTTCCGCCATCCAGTGACAATGCCCCCCCACTTCACAGCCAGCTGTCCCGTTAATGGATTGCCCCTCGGAGTGCTGAACCGAGTAACGCGCGCCACCCCTGCCCGCCTCTGCCCTCTCGTACGAATGAGGCGCTTCGGCCTTTTCCTCCAGAGCGGGGACGGTGACACACTCAGATTGATGGCGCTTTCAGATGGAGAAGGAGGAAACCTGCTGATCCGTGTCTTAAAAATGAAAAGACTCCAGCAAATTCCACAGGAGGGATCCGAGCCAAACGGCGCAGTGTGTTCAGTACGTGGATTTGCTTCTGTGTGCTGAAGTGCGGTGTCCTCCTCTGAGTTTCAGCTCGGTTAAAAGAAGTTATATTATGTTTTCAGGTGTATGGCCACAGTGGCACACCTGAACAAGAGCCAGAGCCCACAGTGGCCAGATGGGACCGATGATTTCTGTCTGGAGTCCTGCCCAGAGAATTTTTAATTTAGCAAGAATCGAGAATAAACAGAGTCTGCGGATGGAAAATGTTGTGTCGGTGGTGAATGGGACAGCTGGAGAACATTATGAATTAGGTGTTGATGCTGCTTTGACTGAGTGGAGCCGACTGGGTGACAGACACCGCTGAGAGAATTGATTTCTCTCTCTCTCGTTGTCTCCTTCAGTTGTGAAGGTGACTTGCACAACCAATAGGGAGACACGGGCTGGGTGGGCGTTGGAGACTGATGGATCTTCACGTCGATCAGAGATGCAGCTCTCAGCACATGAGCCGCAGAAGCCCCCCAGCGGTGAGAGCTCAGGTGCGCTCAGTGGCGGCCAAACTGAGAAAGTGCTTGACGTGACGTGAAAACACGGTCAGGATTGAAAGACTTGTGCAGCTTAGAAATACACAACCACTTTGTGTGCCGTGTCTCCACTTGAGGGCAAGGGCACAGAAAAACACAGAGGGTTACAAGTCTGAGACCATCGTGGCCACAAACAGCCTCCACTGGGCTGATGATAAGGTACACTATTTTTAGGGGGATTTGTATATCTCCTGGTTATTTACACCTGGCCTAATGTTAAAGAGGGGTATAACATTTGATCTACCTAGAACCCTCTTCCTTCACTTGGATTTAAAACCACCGCACCCTACGGCTCCCATCCCCTTTCATTCGCTCACCTGGTACAGTACAGTGTATTTAGTGTATTCCTGTTAACCCACTCTCTGTGCAATCACTCGTACAGTCAGGCCGTGTCCTGTAGTCCTTATGGACCCTTGACTGTAGCTGTATAGATACACAAGAGATTTATTAGACATACATCCTCACTTTATTTCACATCAGGATTATCACTAGGATGATAATTATTATTGCTGTATTCGAACAGGTTATTAATTAGCAGTAGTAGTAGTATTTTTAAGATGTTTCTTTCATATGAAGAGTAATAATCTTCCAATTTTACCAGACTGCATGGTGTCACGTGTTGCAATAATATCACAATATCACCCACACTTTAATAAGCCTACAAAGTCAGCTATGCTGTGTGAGAGATGAGGCGTATTACGGTAAATTGCGCCTGTATTCGGCGCTGCACGGTAGTCGCTCAGCTGAGCGCAGGTGGGTGCAGCGGTGGCACCGCGGCGTTGCTAAACTCGGGCTGCTGCGATCACAGCAAATCGCAGAAAACAATGTCAGCTGTCGGACACCGACGACCCGAGCGCCAGTGACACCAGAAAACACCAGAAAACACCAGAAAAAGTGCCAGGAGCTGCGTTTGGGGCGGAAAGTCATGTTAGCGGATCATACCAGCCCGGCAGACCCGCGGGCATAGGGCATTGCGTGTGCATTGCTTCTCAAAGGCTGTCTCGTTCCCAGAGGGCTGCAGACCATGCCCAGCGCTGCACAGTTTTGCAAAGCAGCCCCACAATAAATGACTAGAAAGTGGACATGGGGAGTCATCGGCAACAGCC